>NW_007741780.1:14004-15520 GCF_000696425.1 Galeopterus variegatus | reverse complement strand
TTTCGAGTTGGCAGTAATGTCTTGATAGGGGTTTGGAATACATAGTTGTAGGCATTGGTAAAAGTAATCAAACAACACACTTAATTAAGATCTGTGCATTTTATTGTGTGCAATTTTTACCTGAGAACAAAAATAAGTGGCATGTATACTGAAATGGTTAGGTGTGAAGTGTAATGAATCCACAACTTACCTAAAATGCACCACCCCCCAAAGAGTATAAATTAATAGGTGGATAAATAAATGGATATATGTTTAATAAACCAAATCAAGTAAAATACCAATTGTAGAGTCTGGGAAGTGAGGAGTAGAGATTCACTATAATTCTTTCCCTTTTTCCATGTGTTCGAAAATTGCCATAAGGAAATGTTGGGGAGAAAGAAGTAAAGGAGGTATAGAGGGGACGTCCTGGCGGAGGTAGGAACAAAGGCATAGAGGCTACACATTACCAGACACATTCAGTGAAACAAAGAAAGAAAGAGATGGCAGGAGGAAGGGAGGGAGGAAGAAGGGAAGGAAGAAAGAAAGTTAGTTCACTGAGGTAGGAATAATACTACTATGAATAATAATAATAATATGCATCAAGTATCCGTGTACCACACATTGCTCTAAATGCTGGGGACACAGTGAGGAACAGGACAGGCTCAGTTTCTGATTTGGCAAAGAGAGGCAATTAAGCAGGCAGTCATAATCAAATGTGGTAAGTGTTTGGGGCATCTGGGGTGCAGGAGGTCAGGGAGGACACTGCCACCACCAGAGGATGTAGCTTAGAGGTTAAGGACTGAGAGTAAGTCAAAGTTCAAAGGTGCTAAATAGAGGGACCTCTGCTATCTAAAGCCATGGAGGACAAGAAGACAGTTTGGCAACGTGTTTATAAAATAATGCAAACAGGGATTTCTATGCAAAGCCCTGAAGAGAGAGAGAGAGAGAGACAGAGAGACATGATTCTAGATCTTTAGAGGGAGAATGGCAAGACATAAGGGTAGAGGGGTAGGGGTTAAAAACCAAGTAAAAAAATTTTAAATTTATTACAAGGAACTGGAGATCAACTGAATGGATTTGAACAGGGCAGAGACAGGACAGTGATGTGATGAATTTGATGTTCTGCTTTGGCATAGAGAATAGGTTCAAGGAGGAAAGACAACAGGCAAGAAGAGTTAGGAGACTGGTGGAGTGAAAGAGAAATGATCGTTGCCTGGATAATAACAGCATTCAGGACACATTCAAGTGGTAAGTGGGAAGCAGAATCAGTGATTGATTAGATTTGCGGGGAGAGAGAGAAATAACATCTATACTAAAAGGATAAGAAATTATGAACCAAACAAAAAGCAATAGTTCCTACAACTCAACAACAAAAAGACAACCTAATTTCAAAATGGGCAAAGGACATGAACAAATGGCTAGCGAGCACATGAGAAGATGTTGCACATCATTAGTCATTAAGGAAATGCAAATTGTATTAGCCTCTTGGGGGTAACAATAAAATACCACAGACTGGGTGACTTAAACCACAGAAATT
>NW_007741780.1:8690-13832 GCF_000696425.1 Galeopterus variegatus | reverse complement strand
ATTAGCCTCTTGGGGGTAACAATAAAATACCACAGACTGGGTGACTTAAACCACAGAAATTTATTTTCTCACAGTTCTGGAAACTGGAAGTCTGAGATCAGGGTGCCAGCACGGTGGTCTCTGGTGAGGGCTCCCTTTCAGGCTTGTGGATGGCTGTCTTCTTGCTGTGTCCTTTTCTCATCCTTTTATTATAGATGCTATTTCTTTCTCTCCCCCAAATCCACATGACTTTTCCTCTGTGCACACAGGGAGAGAGAGAAATCGAGGAGTTCCAAGCACAGATAATAGCTAATGGTGAAGAAAAAGTATTCAAAGAGATAATGTTTCCCTAATTGAAGAACAATATGGGTGTTCAGATTAAGTAAGTACCAAGCAGGAATAAATAAAAACAAATCAATTCAATATATACATTGTAGTCAATCTGCAAAACATCAAGGATAAAGAGAAAATCTTAAATGCTATGAGAAAACAAAAACTGATTTTTGAAAAAAATAAAAAGTGACAATTAGACTAAGGGCAGACTTCTCATTAGCAACAACAGATGCCAGAGGGCATTAGAGTAATAGAAATAAGTTCGAATGGTTCAATAATAAATGATACAAATAGTAGGAAAACATTTTCATCAACTGGTTCAAAAGCACACAAAACCATACTATATATTATTTACATGTATATAATAAAGGTATGAAACCATGGACTTGAAGGACACATGCCAAGTTCAATGTCTGCCTCTGGGGAGGAAGAGAGGAGAGTGGTTGGGGTGGGGGTTAAGGATGGAACAAATAATAACAAAGATTAGCAAATATTAACACTTCTTAATTCTGGTGGCAGGCATATCATTTTATTCAGCTTTACTTTTCTTTTTCTTTCTGTTCTGTTTTTAAATGAAAGAAATGGCAGAGACTTAAGCAGGTTGTTCACATGCTCGTGAGAAGGAGCCAGTAGAAGGAGAGGAGGAAGTTGGGGTGGGGGTGCAGAGTGTGCAGAAAGAGGGAGGTGGGCAGTGGGGAATGAAATGAGGCCCTAAAAAACAAGAGGATGAGTTTGGTTCATTCAATGGGTGGGACACATCTTCCACTGTAAGACAGGGGTGCAGATGCCCAGGTGTGCATGCAGGTTTGCTGGCCATTGGCTTGGTCCTGCTGGATTCCACCATGGGCTGGGTAGCACAGCTCATTTTCAACCCCACCTGGTGCTGTTGGCAAAAAGATGAAACTCCACACACATGTGCCTGATGGTCACTCTGATGTTTATGTCCTGGGCATATTGGCATAGCCTAGATTTCACAGCATCACAGAATCAGGTCAAGAAAAGATCACTTACCTTCACTTTACATATGGAAAAATGGAGGTTCTGGGAGGGAAAGGAATGGCTCTGATGGTACACATAATTGTGTCATATCCTAGCGCTTTGAGCAAGGCGGAGTGTGATGTATTCATTCTCTAGAGCTGTCTTAACAACATAGCACAAACTAAGTAGCTTAAAATGACTCAGATGTTTACCTTCACTTTACATATGGAAAAATGGAGGTTCTGGGAGGGAAAGGAATGGCTCTGATGGCACACATAATTGTGTCATATCCTAGCGCTTTGAGCAAGGCGGAGTGTGATGTATTCATTCTCTAGAGCTGTCTTAACAACACAGCACAAACTAAGTAGCTTAAAATGACTCAGATGTCATAAATTTCTTCTCTCACAGTTCTGGAGGCCAGAAGTCCAAAATGCAGGTGTCAGTAAGTTTCGTTTCTTCTGGAGTCTCTGAGAGAGGATCTGTTCCACGCCTTTCTCCTAGCTGCTGGTGGTGGCCAGCAAGCCTTGGCGTTCCTTGGCTTGTACATTCCTTGTAGATGAGTCACTCCAACCCTTCCATCTATGCTTCAGTCATCACATGATACTCTTCCTGTGTGTGTCTGTGTTTCTGTGTCCACATGTCCCTCTTCCTTTAAGGACATCATCATTGGATTAGGACCCACCTTAGTCCAGTGTGACCTTACTTTTGAAGGAAACCTATTTTTTTCAAAGAACTTATTAAAAAAAAAAAAAGCCACATTCACAGGTACCAGGCATTCATAGGTACCAGGTATTAGGACTGGAACATACCTTTTTTGAAGACACAATTCAACCCACAATGAACATTATCTCATTGAATCTTCACAGCAACCTTGTAAAGTCCATGTAGTGAACATCTGTGAGATTGTTGACCCAGCACAATTTCTACCCCATACTCCACTTGGCTGCCTCATGTCTTTTATATCTTTTATGTTTGGTCCAGTGTGAGCACCTGACCCACACTGAGCCAATGAATACCTTCCCTGGAATTTTTGGACTTGGGTCCACAAAAACAATCTGGCCTATCCTCAGCAGCCAGAGTTGTAAGATGAAGCCATATTTCCAACTATGATAAAATTACATCTGCAGAGATAGACTGAAGTTAAAAATTAGGGACTAGGGTTAAGAGACAGAGGGAACCTCATGGCTTTCTCGTCCCTGGTTTCAGTAGTTCCTGAAGCCCGGCTGCTTTACCGCAGTTTGACTGTTCAACCTTCCTTTTGATACTGTAGGTAAATACATCTTCCTTTTTGCTAAAGCTAGCCAAAGTTGATTTCCTGCTACCAACAAAATAATCCCAATATAGATTAAGTAATTGAGGCTCAGAGAGATCCAAGATTACACAGCTAGGATTTATATCCAACACTAATTCCAAAACCCATGCACTTTCTATGTATACAACACTATAGATTTAATTGGCTTGCAGAAGACTTAGAGAGGATATGATACGGTTACAGAGTGGAAGTTACAAACTGTTAGCCACCTGAGGACAGGAACAGACTCTAACATATTTGACTTTGTACCCCCATGCCTAATACAGCCTGACACACAGCAGGCACTGGACAAATGTTTGTAGGAAAGAAAAATGGAGACGACTGTCCAGGAAACAAGGAACTCCATGACGTTGGAAGTATTTGAGCAAGCGCCGATCACTGTGTGTCAGAGATGCTGTAGAAGTGACTTCTGCACAAGGAAGTAGACAGAGGATATCCAGGTCTCTTCCCTCCTAAGAATGCAAGACCATAAGATATCAGTCATTTTACCTCTGTTTCCACTTGCTTGGGGCATATTGGACAATACACAAGAGTTCATCTTGGTGGTTTTGACTCTAAGAAGAAAGAAAGGAAGAAAGGAAACCTCATGTCTTCTTACTCAAGATCCCCCTATTTTCCAGGATCCCTCCCACCCCAGGCCAACCACAGACCCCCAGAGAGTGTCACCTGTACCAGAAGGCTGATTTCCATCAGCAAGAAGTATTTTGCGGGCTCATTAGTGCTCTACTTCTCAAACCTTAAAGGTCACCTGGGGTTCTTGTCAAAATGCTGATTCTGACTCAGAAGGTCAGGAGGGGAGCCTGAAATTTTGCCTTGTTTTCAAGGTGCCAGGGCTGCTGCTGCTGGTTGGTCCACTGGCTACACCTTTAGTAGCAAGACCTTAGAAGATCTTCAGTAACAGAAACTCTGAAGTCCTTGAGGGAATAGCTAATTTACTCACTTAAAGAAGGAGATAGAGTAAAGGGGACTCCGGAGCATTCTCTAAGGTAAAGTATGTATCAGTAACTTCCGAGAGCAGATTTAGTATTGAGGTAGGGTGTTAGGTCAGGGCGACAGCGAGGAGGCCAGCCAATTAGAAGCACTCAGGCAGTGATAGAGAGGAGGAGGCACGCAGAGCAGAGAATCCAATTTCTACCTTAATACTTCACAGCACCAACATTGCAAACAATCATGGCCAATAAAAGTAAAAAAATAGCATTGTTCCCCCCTGTCCCTTTGCTGAATTCCAGGGCTTTGAGTGTTAACGAGGTGTTCATCTCTGACCTAAAATTTATAACACTGTTAATGTGAATTTTTAAGCCTCAAAGGTATGATCTCTGAACCCTTTCCCAGACTGGAAGAACCAGGCAAGGGCAGGATCACGCCCAGATAGGCTTGATTGTTTCACTTGCAGGGAGTCCCACCTTCCTCCTCTCCAGATTGGCAGGAAATGGCACAGAAGACAGAAATCTTATTGTCATCAGAGTGAATTTTAAGTCACACAGATATAAGTTAAAATTCTGACTCTGCTGTTTACTGGTTGTGTGGCCTTTGCCAAGCAGCTTCTCCTCCTTGAATCTTAGATTATTCATTTATTACATGAGAAAATAATAATACCTACTTCTCATCACAATGCTGTTGTCATCAGCATTTGCAGGGGAATTAGCTAACAGTGTTGTGGTTAAAATAGCTGCTTATATGCAGAGTTTTGGGGAATTTTTTGAAAGATGAAACTGTGGAGATATTTATGAATAGCCACTTTTTAAAAAATCCTCTCATGTCATGTACATACATGTATGAGTATAAGGTAAAGAGAAAATTTCTTAGAATAAATATTCCCAGATATTAAATGAGTGCTCATCTTCCAGAAGTCCCTTTGATGGTTTAGACCAGTGATTGACAACTGGATATGGAAGAGAGGGAGTGGTCCGAGCTTTTTCAAATTAAACACACCCCTCCCTTACCAGATCCTGACACCCCTTTGCCCCCTCCTATCCCCAGATCTGCTGAGGCTGCCATTTTTGGCATTCCTTTCTTTGTAACCTCTGGCTCCAGCTGGCTACACAACAAAACCAGTCATCTTACCTTGTCTTCAAAAAATATGCCATTCTCCAGCACATCTTATTCACCAGATTTGATTCCAAATAGGCTTTGACTATTTCTGGCCAAGTTCTTCCCCTTTGAAGATATGTAAAAGAATATTCTACCAGCCCTGAGTATGCTGCTAAGAAAAACAGACACCTCACTTTAAAGTAAAATTTATATGTGATTTCCGCTTTAACTTTATAATAGGCACAGAGTTACTAAATCTGTCCAATAAATAAAAAGTAAGTCAGAACTAACAGGAAGCTCTACCAGCCCTGAGTATGCTGCTAAGAAAAACAGACACCTCACTTTAAAGTAAAATTTATAAGTGATTTCCGCTTTAACTTTACAATAGGCACAGAGTTACTAAATCTGTCCAATAAATAAAAAAGTAAGTCAGAACTAACAGGAAGGCTGGGCTTGTTTCCTGTGTTCTCTGGATCACAGCTGTGTGCTCATGTGGAGATGGTTTAAGT
>NW_007741780.1:6370-8095 GCF_000696425.1 Galeopterus variegatus | reverse complement strand
CTGGGCTTGTTTCCTGTGTTCTCTGGATCACAGCTGTGTGCTCATGTGGAGATGGTTTAAGTTTATTAATTAACAGTGTCCTCCTTTTTCCTCCTACATTCAGGGTGGTGGGTTTCTAAGAGCTTTTGAGAGATTTATTTTTTATCCTTCAAGTGGATAAAAGACATTAATGAAACCATTCGAGGCTTCAGGGACTGGGCTCCACCCACAGAAGCCAGGAGAAGGCAACCGTGAGTGAGCGTTGATTATTAAATGTCCTCTTAGCAAAGGAGCATCACCAGACTGGCCTGATGGGCATTTAAGTGTGTGGGAAGTAGGGGGAGTGCTATATATGCATCATGTATAAAGAGGCGCCCTGGCTTTCTTACGCAGAACAATTAATGAAATCGCTTTGTGAAAATGTAGACCTCCCCCTCCCCACTTGACTACCAGCTGGTCCAGTTCTTGAACATATAGTACCACATTATGATGGCTCCAACAATTTGGGTCAACACGATGTTTAAACTCTTAAGTGGAACCACTAATCTCCATTAATCTGACTGTAAAGATGAGACATAATGCTTAATACAAAAGCATAAGAGTTGGTAATGCATGTTCCACTCACAGACTGCCTTAATACACGCCAACTCCTGTCCAAAGGGAAGGGTCTCTGGGATTGCATTTGACCATTTATAATCTAGTCCTGAACCTTCCTGGAAATCTCTTCATGCGAAGGGACAAGGACCCAAGGGCAGTGTCCATCATGATGCTCATAAAGACATTCATTCTGTGGGACTTCTGGCACTCCAGACCTCCACTCACCACCATTCCCTCTTTCAAATCAGCTGCAAAACAGTGAATAGGTACTTACTTTGGGACTTAGCAGAGTTGTGACCTTGTTGCTGGCCTAGATGGCCATAGGCTGAATGGACCAGTAGGCACAATAGATGCTTCACATCTCTGTGACACTCACCTAAAAGGGAGGGCACTTAGCTGGACCATGAGGGAAACATGGTGGAGCTCTCTTCCTGGTTGGGGACACTTCATGACTTTGGAAAGTCATTTAGTGGCTCCTTGCTTCAGAGAACCCAACTATAGAATAAGTGCTGCTCATTTTCCTCATCCCTCCTCATCCCTAACTTTCCTTCCTCTGGGCCAGTATTTCTCAAACCATGGTCCCGGGAACCACCTGCAGGAGAGGAGACTCACTGAAGATGTGATTAAAATTCCACATTCCTGGGCCTCTCCCCAACACCTACTGAATCAGAATCTCTCAGGAGGAGACTCAAGAAAACTCCATTTTAATAAGCTCTACCAGTGAACATTAAGGACAAAATGTTAGAATCACAAGCTAAATTTCATAAAGCTGTAGTAGGAAGCCAGGTGAAAAATGCTCATGCATAAGATAACCCAGCCCCAGCACAGTGATTTTGGACCAGAAATTTCTACAGTGTTTTTCCCAGGCAAGTTTGTAAAGAAAGTTACATGTGTCAAGTGGAAAAATGGATACAGACCCACGACACAGAAATTGTGACATCTGGTTTTGGTAGCCATTGTGCCCATAGTCTCCCTCTTGTCCTACCATGATGATTACAGCTAATACATACTGAGTGCTCACAGTATGCAGTGCCATTCTAAGTGCTTTGCATGTATTAGCTCATTAAGACTGCATAACAATTCTGTGAACAGGACTTTAACTATTAGTCTTCATGGAGGGCAGTGACAGTTTTCAGAGAGGAGATGGTA
>NW_007741780.1:2272-5708 GCF_000696425.1 Galeopterus variegatus | reverse complement strand
CTAGCTTCCTAGAAAAAAGGGTGAAGAATATTTGGACTAGTGTTGGTGGCTATTGACACCATAAATTATAAGGCTGACTCTTTATAGGGGTTCCTGAATTGTAACTAACCATTGAGGACTCTTGCACTAACCTTTCCATGGCATTTCAAGAGGCTGACTGCCCGCTCTATATACAGGTAAAGCCATCTCCGCTCTGGGTTTTCTGGTGAATCTAAGCTGAGTCAGGAGTCAGAAAAATCAGAGCTCAAATCATGGATATTGGAATTCAGATCACCTGGTCTCCGTTGCCACAGAATTCACACTCTATGGTGGCCATTGTCTTTCACTGTCCAAGACCTCTTTCCTACCCCAGATGCCAGCCCCACCCTTCTGATAATACACCCTAAACTCAGGAGCTTTGGCTTGGACTGGTGACAGCTCCGTCCACTTGGCCACAGTGATAACAGCAGCCACAGTGATCAGGGATGAGCTTGTAACTCAAGGAAGCGTCAATCAGAATCCCTCCCTGAGGTTTCCCTGACAAGAAAGACTGAAAAGTTGTGAATCTGGGGCTCCCCATGGACATATTCTTTACCACATGGAGAAAATCGTCAATCAGAATCCCTCCCTGAGGTTTCCCTGACAAGAAAGACTGAAAAGTTGTGAATCTGAGGCTCCCCATGGACATATTCTTTACCACATGGAGAAAACTTTCTGCATTAAAGAGTGAAGGTAAACAGGAATAGCAGAAGAGAAAAAGCAGAGGGAAATTGGCTGCCATCTTTTGAGTACCAGAGGCCAACTCCAGTCCCGCCCTTTCTGTAGTCTATAAGAGCTAATAAGCTTCCTCTTTAGTGTTTAAACTAGTTTAAGATGAGCTTCTGTTAACTTATCATCCAAAAATTTCTGACTCATTAGATACTCTCATCTCTCCACTTAATTTGGTGTGCCATGGACACAAATACGAAATCAACTTGGATTTGCATTGACCTTTGGTGTTTATCCTTCATGCATGCATGCAACCTGTTATCTTCCTGTCTACCATGTGACAAGCACTTTGTCAAGGCAATGAGGATAACAGGGGTAAACAAGGCAGTCGTAGTCTTGGACCTCATGGAGCTTACAGCACAAACAATTGCACAAATAAATATTGGAAATCCAATTTTAATAAAGTCTACAGAATATAGTGATGAGAGGAATGCATCCTACTGGGGAATGGGAGTGAGAGCAGGGAAGTCCTCACTTAGCATTTGATATTTACCCTGAAGTCTGAAAGATGAGTGGGAGTCATCCAGGTGGTGATGCTGAATGAGCTTCCCTGTAGAGGGAGCTGTCTGTGTCAAGGCTCTGGGTCTTAAAAGCAGCACAGACGGAGCAGAAGAGGGTAGTGTGGTTGGAGTGGGATGAGGTGGAAATGAGACATTGCAGAAGAGGGTAGTGTGGTTGGAGTGGGATGAGGTGGAAATGAGACTAAAGGGGCAGGTCAGGATGAGAATGTCATGACCTGACAGGCCACATTAATAGTTTGGGGAAGCCATTGGAGGGTTATCACTAAAAGAGTGATGTAAGTGGGTTTACATCTTAAGAGGATGAACCTGGCTGCTGGGGGCGGGGGCAGGATGTGGGCAAACTGGAGGAGGCAACGGTGGGTGTGGCAGGAAGAGTCAGGAGTGGCTGCCTTCACCCAGGCAAGAGGTGAGAATAGCTTGGATTGGAAGGTCAGCAGAATGAATAGGTTTGAGACTTACTTAGAAAACAGAATAGAATGTGTTATTGATTAGCTACAATGGGGTGGAAGGACAACTCCAGTTTCTGGCATAAACACCCGAGTAGTTTGTGATGCTGCTGACTGCTCTAGAATGTTACAGAAAGACTAGGTTTGGAGGGGGAGATTCTAAGTTCAATATGGGACAATTTTATTTTAATATGCCTGTAAAACATCCAATGGAAATAGCAAATAGGTAATGTATGCCTTTCTTCACTTGAAACAACAAATTGATATGACAATAAATATTATAAATATTATAAAATAGGAGAATTTACTGTAAGAGGCACAATGTCAATCTAAAGTTGTATCCTGTGAAATCAATGTTATATTGTCCAACATTCGGTATCAGCCTGATTACCTAACAGGACATAGAATTCATCCATCCATGTACTTCATGCAACTAAAAATCAGTCTTCCATTGAGAAAACAGTCCTACTATTTTCTCAATGGAAGTTGACTCATTGGGATTTAAAGTTTCATCTGTGCTTTGCATTTGTAACAAACATCACAACACTTATTGGTAAAAACTGTCAAAAAAACATTTATTCTAATGGTGAAGAGGAAACTATTTCTCAAATTAGTTGCTTTACCAACAACACTTACCAGCTATATATCCAGATGAAACAGACAAGTGGAGTTTTGTGTAAAACAAAATCAATAGATTGGCTCTTATGGAAGTCATTAATGAAAACTGTTTAGCAAGAGAGGCTGATTTTTCATTCCTGGCTGGCATTCTGTAAACAACAACAACTACAAACAAACAAACAAACAAACAAACAAAAAACATTGCATTGAGTCTCTGAACAAGTCCATGATTGAAAATTATATCTATCTTGTCTGCAAAGTGTTCTTCATTCCTGGCTGGCATTCTGTAAACAACAACAACTACAAACAAACAAACAAACAAAC
This sequence comes from Galeopterus variegatus, assembly GCF_000696425.1. Lineage (NCBI taxonomy): Eukaryota > Metazoa > Chordata > Mammalia > Dermoptera > Cynocephalidae > Galeopterus > Galeopterus variegatus. The sequence goes on along the minus strand of NW_007741780.1, from coordinate 3,052 downwards.
AAAAAAACATTGCATTGAGTCTCTGAACAAGTCCATGATTGAAAATTATATCTATCTTGTCTGCAAAGTGTTCCCTCCTCCATGGATTCAAAAAGGAGGATGTCCGTGTTTGGCTGTGCAGAGAAGGGTGGGTCTGGGCTGGACCCAGATATAATGGGAGCCACCAGATTCTTGGGAAATGACATGAGATGATAAAATGATATTTGCAAAAAACTCAGCCCGGTATGACTTTTGGTCTTCTGACACAGCCCTGGAGTCAAATTGTTAACTAGAGGAAGAGTACCTTGGGGATGGGGACACTTGTTATCCATTTTTGTGACAACCCGCACCACCCCAACCCCTAATTCAGTAGCTTGTACACAGGAAAGTCTTGGAGGCTGGTAAGGGTTTCATGCAAGACACTGACTTATTTGCCATGATCTATCATTACAAAACTTAGTAGGGTTTCTTCCTAGCTCTGTAAAAACAGCTTTTGTGGATTTCTTTCTTTATGCATGGGAAGTGTCCTTGGTTTTATTTCTAAATGGAACTTGTCAACCAAAAATTCCAACTGGTACTTGCAAGGAGGAAGCAGGTTTGAATTTCTGAGTTGGTCTCAGATAATGAGGCTGGGGTTTCCCACCACACAGAAACTGTGAGATGTTTTCCAGAATTCTCTGTGCTTAACCCAGTTTAGGTTTTATTAGCACAGATCTTGCCATACTTGAGACTGAGCAGGCATTTGAGCCTGCAGCACTTTTCTGAAGGAACCAGCAGAGTGTTCTCTGGCTCTCCCTGGAG
>NW_007741780.1:0-1982 GCF_000696425.1 Galeopterus variegatus | reverse complement strand
GTTGGTCTCAGATAATGAGGCTGGGGTTTCCCACCACACAGAAACTGTGAGATGTTTTCCAGAATTCTCTGTGCTTAACCCAGTTTGGGTTTTATTAGCACAGATCTTGCCATACTTGAGACTGAGCAGGAATTTGAGCCTGCAGCACTTTTCTGAAGGAACCAGCAGAGTGTTCTCTGGCTCTCCCTGGAGAAGTTGTATCATGCTGATGTGGGGGACTGTGGAAAGAGTTAGTGGTGCAGGAACCATGGCACCTGGGGACCAACCCTAACTCTGCTACTACCTCAGTATTTGACCTTGGACAAGTTGTTTCACCTCTCTACACCTTAGTTTCCTCACTTGGAAGGAGTGGGGACTGGTCTGGGCAGTCCCCAAAGTCCATTCCAGAAGTGCAACAGTGCAGATCATTTACTAGTTAAAAAGCAGTTTGTTCATTTGATTTTCAGTGGAGATTCTACATCAAATGTTACACAGAGAAGTTAGACAAAGACGCCTCTCCAGGAACTAAAATGCACAGTTAGAAAGGTGGATTGGGGAGATGTAAGGCTGTTCTCATGAGCCCCTGGGCCACAGTTGACCTGCTTGGCATTTAACTCAAGTCTGAAAGCACATGAGGTCAGGTGTTGAGGAGGCAGCTGGTCACGGCTCACCAGGGAGCTTCCACGATGAAGACCCATGTGCTTTCCTCGTGGACTTCCAAGGTTGAGTTAAGGATTCTCCAGGTAGGGAATTCCTTGGAGATTCCCTGCACGTGTTTTTGGAAAGCTTACCCTGAGGAAGCTTCGGGAAATAGACAGTCAGATGGGAGTCCAGCTAACTATTTCTGAATGGAAAGAATTTGTCCTCCATGACCCCCCTCCAGCCTCCACATACCCCTGAATCCCACTCACACACTCACCCCCAGGCACTCTCCTCCAGAACAGGAGTCCCCAAAGGAGAGGGGCTCCTTTGTTTTAAAACAAGTCCCGTTCTCTGGACCATTAATCATGCCTGTAAGAGCGTTTATTAATGCCCTGTCAATTGTACAGAGTGAAGGCAGCCTGTTAGTTGTCCTCCCTCCCTGTTAGCTGTGTGCAAACACTGGTGATTAAGTGCCAGATTTAACATCCTCATGAATATTTAAGAGGCTGTTTTTGAAAGTTTCCTGTCCTTTTACACTAATAGCCCCATTAAAACCTGTTTACAAGCCAGTCAAGAGAGTAACTGCATGCACTTAAAACATGAGAGTGCTCCCCCAAGAGGGCACCGGGACCACGTGAGGATCAATACGCTGCTTAAAGTAAGACTGTCTGCCCGCCCCCAGTGGAGCCTGGCCCCACGAGAACCATGGCAAGAAGCTGGAAAGGACCCAACTTGTTAATTAGGCTGGTGAAGGGGGTCAGGGGGGAGCATACCATCGCTCTTGGGTTGCCTGCTGCCCTATATGGAATGACCCCAGCTCCAGAAACTTCATCCAAGTTGCCCAAGTGATGTCCACATCACCCAGCCCAGGGCCAACGCAGGAAAGAAAGTTTGTTTCGGTGTCTCCTCACCTTCTGGTGACTGCCTCCCTAGCCAACCCCAGCCCTGGGCCCTGCTTTTGGGCCTCGCCCATCAAATGAACCTTCTCAAGGAGTTAGTAGGGCTTAAGGAAAGAAAGTATAATGAGGTCTCCCTCATTAGACTTGAGACTTCCCCAAAGCTTTAAAGCTCCTAAGGAATGAGAGGTGATTTGTGAGGGAGGGAGTGGGAGTGGGGTGGGGTGTCCTTTTTTCACATGGAAGAAGCTAGTTCCTCCATCAGCACCTAAGGCTGCCTTTTCTGCAGTTAAGGAAGAAGACGGAAGTATGGAAAGAAACTTCCTCTTTGGAAACAGGAGGACAATGACCTGATGTCTCCTCCCAGTTATATGCAAAGGAATAGATAGACTGGTGAAACAAGAGTAGGGTGCTTTGCCAGTGGTCTCAGTGTCACAGCGGAAGGGCAGTGCCAGGTGACTGGGT
>NW_007741779.1:19465-23987 GCF_000696425.1 Galeopterus variegatus | reverse complement strand
TTAAAAAATATTTCTTCCTAGTCACCTGTAAACAAAAGTAGGCAAATATACAAATTTAGTTATTTTTTAAATTACCACTTAAAAGTTTTCTTTTTGTCAAATCAGTATTATTGTTGTCTAATTTTAATTAAAAATTACTAGCTTATTTCAAAACATGAAAGAAGTGGTAAAAATAAAACAAATAGCTTTATAATCAGATTTTCTTGATGTGACTACTAATAGGAAATATATTTAAGGCATTTAGATTTCTGAAATGGAAAAATTTAGCCTTTTAAATTAAAAATGTTTCTCTAAAAAATGACATACATATGCATAAAAGATGATTTTTAAAACTTTAAGTATAGAAGTGTCCATTGGTATTATAGGTATAAGGTACCAGTGTCAGATTTTTTGCGTTCAATTCTTCACCATCTATTCCTGTTGTCTGTGAATATCTACTCAACATTCATCTGTTCTTCCATTCTTCCAGTATTACTTAAGAGCATGATACTTTGTATGGTATCTGGCCATGTTTTCCTGCATACAAACAGGGAAACAGGTGCCCTCCAGGACCTTATAATCTAATTGAAAAAACTAACTATAGGCCTTAGTAATTAAGAGAGTATATGATAAAATATGTATTAAGGGAAACCTTTTCTCACCACCATCATCTGCAAGTCTCAATCAAATTATTTATTTATTTACTTATTCTTTTTCTATTGAAACATAATTGATTGTACTGATCTGTGGGGAGCTGTGTTGAATATCAATACGTGTGTGTGTGTGTGTGTGTGTGTGTGAGATGCTCAAATCAGGATAATTAGTATATTCAATATTATACAATTTAATGATTTTCATGGCCATTTACTGATTTTTCTTTTTTTTTTTTTCCTTTTTGTCTTTTTTTCGTGACCGGCAACGGATCGCAACCCTCAGTGTCGCGCCCGTACCGGGCCGGGGCCAGCAACAGGAACGCCACCCCCGGTGTTGCACCCGCACCTCGCTCAGCCAGTGAGCGGCTGGTCTGTATGTGGGATCCGAACCCTCGGCGGGAGCGCCGCCGCACTCCCAAGCGGCGCACTGTAGCAGTGCGCCACCAGGCCGGCCCCCCCATTTACTGATTTTTCACTAACTCCCTCTCCCCTCCCCCATTACCATCTGTGGTAACCTTAGTTCTATTCTCTCCTTGTGAAAGTTCAATGTAGGGGCCGGCCCGGTGGCGCATGCTACAGTGCGCTGCTTGGGAGCGTGGTGGCGCTCCCGCTGAGGGTTTGGATCCCACATACAGACCGGCCGCTCACTGGCTGAGCGAGGTGCGGGCGCAACACCGAGGGTTGCGATCCCGTTGCCGGTCATGAAAAAAGACAAAAAAAAAGGAAAAAAAAAAAAAAAAAAAGTTCAACGTATTATTGTACTTGTTGTATCTTTCTTTCTTTTTTTCTTTTTTTAAAATTTATTTGGGATTTTTTTTTAGCTCCCACTTATGAGTGAGGACATGCAGTATTTCCCTTTCTGTGCCTCGCTTATTTCACCCAACATAATTTTCTGTTAGCTCATCAATGTTGCTGTGAATGGCAGAATTTTATTATTTTTTATGGCTCAGTGGTATTTAATTGAGTAAATATACCAATTTTCCTTATCCACTTGTCCAACGATGGGCATTTAGATTGGTTCCAACTATTGGCTATTGTAAATAGAGCTGCAATAAACATGGAAATTAAGGTATCCCTTTAACATGATGATTTCAATTCCTCTGGGTATATACACAGCTGTGAGATTGCTGGATCATTTGGTGGCTCTATCTGCAGTTGTTTAAGGAACCTCCATACTGTTTTCCATAATGGCTGCACCAATTTACAGTCCTACAAACAGTGTAGGAGAGTTCACCTTTTTCTGCATCCCCACTAGCATTTGTTATTCTCTGTCTTTTTGAGAATAGCCAGTCTAACTGGGGTGAGATAATATCTCAGTGTGGTGTTAATTTGCATTTCTCTGATGTTTAGTGATGTTGAGCATTTTTTCATGTGTCTGTTGGCCATTTCTATATCTTGCCTTGAGAAATGCCTATTTAGCTCCTTTGCCCATTTTTTAATCAGGTTAATTGTTTTTTTACTATTAAGTTGTTTGAGTTCCTTGTATATCCTGGATATTAATCTCTTGTCAGATGCATAGTTTGCAAATGTTTTCTCCCATTCTGCAGGTTGTCTTTTTGCTCGGTTAACTGTTATTTTACTGTGCAGAAGCTTTTCAGTTTATTATAATCCCATTTCATTATTTTTTCTTTTGTTGCCTGGGCTTTCAGGGTTTTATTCATAAAATTTTTGCTCAGTCCTCCTTCCTGAAGTGTTTCCCTATTTTTTCTTTTTAATGTTTTATAGTTTCAGGTCTTATATTTAAGTCTTTAATCCATTTTGAGTTGATTTAGGTATATGGAGAGAGGTATGGGTCTAGTTTCATTCTTCTATGGATGTCCAGTTTTCCCAGCACAATTTATTGAAAAGGCAGTCTTTTCCCCAATATATGTTCTTGGTGCCTTTGTCAAAGATCAGTTGGCTGTAAGTATGTGGGTTTATTTCTGGGTTCTCTATTCTGTTCCATTGTTTTGAGTGTCTATTTTTATGCCAGTACCATGCTGTTTTGGTTACTATAGTTTGGTAATATAATTTGACATCAAGAAGTGTTATGCCTCCAGCTTTATTTTATTTTATTTTATTTTATTTGTGATCAGGATTGCTTTGGCTGTTCAAGGTCTTTTGTTGTTCCATATGAATATTAGGATTGCTTTTTCTATTTCTGTGAAGAATGTTGTTGGTATTTTGATGGAGGCTCCATTGAATCTGTAGATTGCTTTGGGTAGTATGGACATTTTCATAATTCAGGAGCATGGAATACTTTTCCATCTTTTTGTGTCCTCAATCTTTAATTTCTTTCAGCAGTGATTTATAGTTCTTGTAGAGATCTTTCATCTCTTTGGTTAAATTTATTCCTAGTTATTTTTATTTTTTCAAATATTGGTTGCTGTAAATGGGCTTGTATTAATGATTTCTATTTTTTTTTTCTGCCAGTTCATTGTTGGAGTATAAAAATGCTACTGACTTTTGCATGTTTATTTTGTATCCTGCAACTTTACTGAAATCATTGATCAGCAATCAGACTTTTGGTAGAGTCTTTAGATTTTTCTATATACAGGATCTTGTCATCTGCAAACAGAGGCAGTTTGACTTCATCTTTTCCAATCTGGATGCCCTTTATTTCTTTCTCTTGCCTGATTGTTCTGGCTAGTACTTCTAATACTGTGTTAAATAGCAATGGTAGAGTTGCCATTCTTGTCTTGTTCTCATTCTTAAGCTGAAAGCTTTTCCCCATTCAGGATGATATTGCAGATGGCTTTGTCATATGTTACATTTCCACCTGTGTAACAGAGATGTAAAAAAGAGTTACTTGATTACTAAAAGCGCTATGAATGCATTGAGAAGCCCAGAATGACTGCACTTCAGTAATTTCCCCATTAGGAGGAGAAAGCTGAATCTGACAGCCCTGTTTCAAAGTTAGCTTCTGCCTTTTATTGTAAAGACAAGAAAGTTTCACAAGAAAATTCAGTTGATTTAATCATTACAAAGAACACAAGGACATGGGCAGAGTTATTGTTAAGTATAGTTTTAACAATGGAAACTTAGTAACATCGGTGAAATAAAGTGACATTCCATAATGCAATTTGTAAAAGGTTAAGTCGATCCACCAACAAAGCTTGTTCTTAGCAAACACTTTCTTTTCCTACAGCAATTTCCTCAATATATTTACACAACAATCAAGCAACTTTCTCAACATATCAATCAGTAAGTTAACCTATACCAAGGACATCTGCCCTTTGGGCTAGCAATTTTGCTGTGTTACAATTCTTTATCTGCAACAGAGACTTTAGCCTGGGGAAAGTTTCCTGTCTTTTGAAAGCTTAACATTTCTATGTGTAATTTTAAAAAGTTAGGTCCTATGAAATACATTTGTTTTATTAATATTAGGACTCTCCACAGTCATATATGGCTTTTATTGTGTTAAGATACTTTCCTTCTATACGTAATTTGCTGGGAGTCTTTATGAGGAAGGAATGTTGAATTTTGTCAAATGCTTTTTCTGTGTGTATTGAGATAATCATATGGTTTTGTCCTCGATTTTGTTAATATGGTATATCACATTTATTGACTTTTGTATGTTGAACCATCCTTGCATCCACGGGATGAATCCCACTTGTCATGGTGTATAATTTTTTAATATGTTGCTATATTCTGTTTGTTAATATTTTGTTGAGGATTTTTGCATTTCTGTTCATCAAAGATATTGACCTATAGTTTTATTTTTTGTTGTATCTTTGTCTGGTTTTGGTGTCAGGGTGATGCTGGCCTCATAAGATGAGTTTAGGAGAGTGGCCTTTGTTTGACATTTTGAATAGTTTGAAGAAAATTGTTATTAACTCCTCTTTAAAGTTTTGGTAGCATTCAGCAGTAAAGCCATCCAATCCTTGGCTTTTCTTTTTTGGGAGACTGCT
>NW_007741779.1:17431-18473 GCF_000696425.1 Galeopterus variegatus | reverse complement strand
TTAGGTTTGGGTTAGAATTGTCAAGTAAAGTCTTAAGTGAATGGCATTTGAGTTGACTTAGACAAAGGGAAGAGCATGAATAGGTGGAAAGAAAGAAAAGAGGCTTCTCTGTCTGGAGGTAGTATAAAATTCAATAGCACAATATAAAATTAATCATTTTAATGTTAACCTATCAGTAGCATTTAGTACATTCTTAATATTTTGCAACCCCAACTCTATTTCCCAAACATTTTCATCAGTTTGTTGACATATAGTTGTTTATAATGGTCTGTAATGATTCTTTGTATCTCTGTGGTATCAGTTGTAATGTCTCCTGATTCATTTCTGAGAAGTGGAAGTTAGGTTTGGGTTAGAATTGTCAAGTAAAGTCTTAAGTGAATGGCATTTGAGTTGACTTAGCAAAGGGAAGAGCATGAATAGGTGGAAAGAAAGAAAAGAGGCCTTCTCTGTTTAGAGGTAGTATAAAATTCGATAGCACAATATAAAATTAGTCATTTTAATGTTAACTTATCAGTAGCATTTAGTACATTCTCAATATTTTGCAACCCCAACTCTATCTATTTCCCAAACATTTTCATAAAAATGAAATCCAGTACCCCTTAAGCAGTTGCTCCACATTTTCTCCCCTCTTCCATGCTGCTGGCAACCACCAGTCTGCATTATGTCTCTATAGGTTTATCTATTCTGGATATTTCATCCAGATTGGAATCATAACATATGTTAGATTTGTATCTGGCTTCTTTCACTTAGTTAGCATAATGGTCACAAGGTTTATACACATTGCGGCATGTAACAGTACTTTATTCCTTTTTATGGCAGGATATCTCATTTTATACCACGATTTGCTTATCCATTTATCTATTGATGGATCTTTGACTGTTTCTACCTTTTGGCTATTATGAGAGTGCTTCTACGAATATGCATGTACACGTATTTGAGTACTGTTTTCAGTTTTGCGTATATGTTTAGGAATAGAATTGCTGGATTGTATTTACATTACATTATAATTTCATAGAAAATTATGGCCTAGTATTTATTTGAT
>NW_007741779.1:7559-16685 GCF_000696425.1 Galeopterus variegatus | reverse complement strand
TTTAGTTATTTTTTAAATTACCACTTAAAAGTTTTCTTTTTGTCAAATCAGTATTATTGTTGTCTAATTTTAATTAAAAATTACTAGCTTATTTCAAAACATGAAAGAAGTGGTAAAAATAAAACAAATAGCTTTATAATCAGATTTTCTTGATGTGACTACTAATAGGAAATATATTTAAGGCATTTAGATTTCTGAAATGGAAAAATTTAGCCTTTTAAATTAAAAATGTTTCTCTAAAAAATGACATACATATGCATAAAAGATGATTTTTAAAACTTTAAGTATAGAAGTGTCCATTGGTATTATAGGTATGAGGTACCAGTGTCAGATTCTTTGCGTTCAATTCTTCACCATCTATTCCTGTTGTCCGTGAATATCTACTCAACATTCATCTGTTCTTCCATTCTTCCAGTATTACTTAAGAGCATGATACTTTGTATAGTATCTGGCCATGTTTTCCTGCATACAAACAGGGAAACAGGTGCCTTCCAGGACCTTATAATCTAATTGAAAAAACTAACTATAGGCCTTAGTAATTAAGAGAGTATATGATAAAACATGTATTAAGGGAAACCTTTTCTCACCACCATCATCTGCAAGTCTCAATCAAATTATTTATTTATTTACTTATTCTTTTTCTATTGAAACATAATTGATTGTACTGATCTGTGAGGAGCTATGTTGAATATCAATACCTGTGTGTGTGTGTGTGTGTGTGTGTGTGTATGAGATGCTCAAATCAGGATAATTAGTATATTCAATATTATACAATTTAATGATTTTCATGGCCATTTACCGATTTTTCACTAACTCCCTCTCCCCTCCCCCATTACCATCTGTGGTAACCTTAGTTCTATTCTCTCCTTGTGAAAGTTCAACATATTATTGTGCTTGTTGTATCTTTCTTTCTTTTTTTCTTTTTTTAAAATTTATTTGGGATTTTTTTTTAGCTCCCACTTATGAGTGTGGACATGCGGTATTTCCCTTTCTGTGCCTGGCTTATTTCACTCAACATAATTTTCTGTTAGCTCATCAATGTTGCTGTGAATGGCAGAATTTTATTATTTTTTATGGCTCAGTGGTATTTAATTGAGTAAATATGCCAATTTTCCTTATCCACTTGTCCAAAGATGGGCATTTAGATTGGTTCCAACTATTGGCTATTGTAAATAGAGCTGCAATAAACATGGGAATTAAGGTATCCCTTTAACATGATGATTTCAATTCCTCTGGGTATATACACAGCTGTGAGATTGCTGGATCATTTGGTGGCTCTATCTGCAGTTGTTTAAGGAACCTCCATACTGTTTTCCATAATGGCTGCACCAATTTACAGTCCTACAAACAGTGTAGGAGAGTTCACCTTTTTCTGCATCCCCACTAGCATTTGTTATTCTCTGTCTTTTTGAGACTAGCCAGTCTAACTGGGGTGAGATAATATCTCAGTGTGGTGTTAATTTGCATTTCTCTGATGCTTAGTGATGTTGAGCATTTTTTCATGTGTCTGTTGGCCATTTCTATATCTTGCCTTGAGAAATGCCTATTTAGCTCCTTTGCCCATTTTTAAATCAGGTTAATTGTTTTTTTACTATTAAGTTGTTTGAGTTCCTCGTTTACTACTCTTTTCTATCTGCCACCCCTCTACCTCACTCTTCCCTAAGCCAGAATGGGAAAAAAAGTAAATTTTATATTAATAGACAAACGTGAAAATTTACTTGAAATAAATAATGTGGGTTAAGGACATAATGTTTTAGTTCAATTCTAACCATTTTGTATGATACCTAAATGATGGAGAGAGTTTTCCAGGGAACATTTAAAGCTAAAAGTTCAGAGAGAGTAGTAAAGTGTCGTATAACTTCGTATAATGTATGCTATACGAAGTTATTATGTTCTTGGTGCCTTTGTCAAAGATCAGTTGGCTGTAAGTATGTGGGTTTATTTCTGGGTTCTCTATTCTGTTCCATTGTTTTGAGTGTCTATTTTTATGCCAGTACCATGCTGTTTTGGTTACTATAGTTTGGTAATATAATTTGACATCAAGAAGTGTTATGCCTCCAGCTTTATTTTATTTTATTTTATTTTATTTGTGATCAGGATTGCTTTGGCTGTTCAAGGTCTTTTGTTGTTCCATATGAATATTAGGATTGCTTTTTCTATTTCTGTGAAGAATGTTGTTGGTATTTTGATGGAGGCTCCATTGAATCTGTAGATTGCTTTGGGTAGTATGGACATTTTCATAATTCAGGAGCATGGAATACTTTTCCATCTTTTTGTGTCCTCAATCTTTAATTTCTTTCAGCAGTGATTTATAGTTCTTGTAGAGATCTTTCATCTCTTTGGTTAAATTTATTCCTAGTTATTTTTATTTTTTCAAATATTGGTTGCTGTAAATGGGCTTGTATTAATGATTTCTATTTTTTTTTTCTGCCAGTTCATTGTTGGAGTATAAAAATGCTACTGACTTTTGCATGTTTATTTTGTATCCTGCAACTTTACTGAAATCATTGATCAGCAATCAGACTTTTGGTAGAGTCTTTAGATTTTTCTATATACAGGATCTTGTCATCTGCAAACAGAGGCAGTTTGACTTCATCTTTTCCAATCTGGATGCCCTTTATTTCTTTCTCTTGCCTGATTTTTCTGGCTAGTACTTCTAATACTGTGTTAAATAGCAATGGTAGAGTTGGCATTCTTGTCTTGTTCTCATTCTTAAGCTGAAAGCTTTTCCCCATTCAGGATGATATTGCAGATGGCTTTGTCATATGTTACATTTCCACCTGTGTAACAGAGATGTAAAAAAGATTTACTTGATTACTAAAAGCGCTATGAATGCATTGAGAAGCTCAGAATGACTGCACTTCAGTAATTTCCCCATTAGGAGGAGAAAGCTGAATCTGACAGCCCCTATTCAAAGTTAGCTTCTGCCTTTTATTGTAAAGACAAGAAAGTTTCACAAGAAAATTCAGTTGATTTAATCATTACAAAGAACACAAGGACATGGGCAGAGTTATTGTTAAGTATAGTTTTAACAATGGAAACTAGTAACATCAGTGAAATAAAGTGACATTCCATAATGCAATTTGTAAAAGGCTAAGTCGATCCACCAACAAAGCTTGTTCTTAGCAAACACTTTCTTTTCCTCCAGCATTTTCCTCAATATATTTACACAACAATCAAGCAACTTTCTCAACGTATCAATCAGTAAGTTAACCTATACCAAGGACGTCTGCCCTTTGGGCTAGCAATTTTGCTGTGTTACAATTCTTTATCTGCAACAGAGACTTTAGCCTGGGGAAAGTTTCCTGTCTTTTGAAAGCTTAACATTTCTATGTGTAATTTTAAAAAGTTAGGTCCTATGAAATACATTTGTTTTATTAATATTAGGACTCTCCACAGTCATATATGGCTTTTATTGTGTTAAGATACTTTCCTTCTATATGTAATTTGCTGGGCGTCTTTATGAGGAAGGAATGTTGAATTTTGTCAAATGCTTTTTCTGTGTATATTGAGATAATCATATGGTTTTGTCCTCAATTTTGTTAATATGGTATATCACATTTATTGACTTTTGTATGTTGAACCATCCTTGCATCCATGCATCACATTTATTGACTTGCATATGTTGAACCATCCTTGAATGCCTGGGGATGAATCCCACTTGTCATGGTGTATAATTTTTTAATATGTTGCTATATTCTGTTTGTTAATATTTTGTTGAGGATTTTTGCATTTCTGTTCATCAAAGATATTGACCTATAGTTTTATTTTTTTGTTGTATCTTTGTCTGGTTTTGGTGTCAGGGTGATGCTGGCCTCATAAGATGAGTTTAGGAGAGTGGCCTTTGTTTGAAATTTTGAATAGTTTGAAGAAAATTGTTATTAACTCCTCTTTAAAGCTTTGGTAGCATTCAGCAGTAAAGCCATCCAATCCTTGGCTTTTCTTTTTTGGGAGACTGCTGATTACTGCTTCAATATTTTTGCTTGTTCTTGGTCTGTTCAGGTTTTCTGTGCCTTCTTGGTTTAGTTTTGGTAGTTTGTATGTGTCTAGAACTTTATTGCTTTCCTCCAGGTTTTCAAGTTTGTTGACATATAGTTGTTTATAATGGTCTGTAATGATTCTTTGTATCTCTGTGGTATCAGTTGTAATGTCTCCTGATTCATTTCTGAGAAGTGGAAGTTAGGTTTGGGTTAGAATTGTCAAGTAAAGTCTTAAGTGAATGGCATTTGAGTTGACTTAGACAAAGGGAAGAGCATGAATAGGTGGAAAGAAAGAAAAGAGGCTTCTCTGTCTGGAGGTAGTATAAAATTCAATAGCACAATATAAAATTAATCATTTTAATGTTAACCTATCAGTAGCATTTAGTACATTCTTAATATTTTGCAACCCCAACTCTATTTCCCAAACATTTTCATCAAAATGAAATCCAGTACCCCTTAAGCAGTTGCTCCACATTTTCTCCCCTCTTCCATGCTGCTGGCAACCACCAGTCTGCATTATGTCTCTATAGGTTTATCTATTCTGGATATTTCATCCAGATTGGAATCATAACATATGTTAGATTTGTATCTGGCTTCTTTCACTTAGTTAGCATAATGGTCACAAGGTTTATACACATTGCGGCATGTAACAGTACTTTATTCCTTTTTATGGCAGGATATCTCATTTTATACCACGATTTGCTTATCCATTTATCTATTGATGGATCTTTGACTGTTTCTACCTTTTGGCTATTATGAGAGTGCTTCTACGAATATGCATGTACACGTATTTGAGTACTGTTTTCAGTTTTGCGTATATGTTTAGGAATAGAATTGCTGGATTGTATTTACATTACATTATAATTTCATAGAAAATTATGGCCTAGTATTTATTTGATTACAGAAAGCGATCATTTTGTGAATATTAAATCTGTGTTCAGTTTGCTAAATATTTGCATTAATGGAAAACTTATTTTCAAGTATGATTCTTTTGTTCACAAACATATCCGATTATAATTATTTTCTACTGTATATGAGTTTAAAATCGAAGTTCACTTCTTACTTTGGAATTAGCCCTTACAATTTTTTTATCTTCTTAATATGCCAGGTTAATCACCTATTAAGGTGACTCTTGACTTTGGAGATTCTAATTAATTCCATTGCTAGCTGACTCCATCCTCACCATATTTTTGTTTACTTTCAACTTGTGATTTTTTTCATTCAGCAAATTGGTAAACATAAGCATAGAAAATTTTATTTCATTCTCTTTAGATTTCTCCATTCAGTGAGATGTTCTCTATTTTCCATTGTGTTCTTTTACTGCCTGTACTCTGAAACAAAAGCCCCATATCTGGTTCCTAAACTCCATGCCATTCAAATTTTTTAATTGGAATGAACTTTAACTTCAAGTTCTATTTCTTCAACTTACCTCATACCCTCCTTAGAGTGCAAATATCTAGAAATACCATTCTGATGGATAAATAACTTAAAGAATGAAATATTGTTTATTAAGTGGCTTTCATTTCCTTCCTCCCCAACTTTGGTGATCATTTTAGAGATCAAAGACTTAGTCACAATGAAGGACTGAAAAATTTTATTTTGAATGTGTTAAAAATCACATTTAATCATTGAGCAAAGCTCAGGGATTTACAGGGATATTCTTTGTAAATAAAAAGTCATAAACTCTTATAGGTAAGGGGATTACTCTCTGCCCATCGCTGACTGAGCACAGTTTACATACAAATAAGGAACCTAGGTGCAGTGGACAAACAAAGAACCTGGGTGCAGTGGGCCCCATTTATCTTCACCTGCCCAACATTGATCCCTTATACTCTTGCTATAGCACTTATTGTACTTTAAGGAAACAGCCATTCTGAAATTGGATGCAGTCAAGGTGGGCCTATATATCAAGGTACTCTACCTTTACTGGCTGATGGGTGGGCATGTAAACCAAGTTCTCTGAATCAAATTGCTTTCCAGGAATGTGATCCTTGAGCAGAGCAGGGCCTATATATCAAGGTACTCTACCTTTACTGGCTGATGGGTGGGCATGTAAACCAAGTTCTGTGAATCAAATTGCTTTCCAGGAATGTGATCCTTGAGCAGAGCAGCACGCAAATCTGGAATTGATCTTAGAAGGTGCTGAAGAAATTTCTTATTAGTTTCTGCCACTCAGCTCATTAGACCTTATTGATGTAGCTTTTCCTGTAGTTCTGTGTTCAACTCTGCATCCTCCTTCTGATGGTTATATTTACGTTTGGAGGGGTTACTCCAAATCCTAAAACTATCTTACTGAAAATAGCTAGATAGAAGAACTCATCTAAGTAAAAAGGCTTAGGCAAAACAGAATAAATGTATATCTAGAAGAAGGTTCATAAGAAAACATGAAGGATAGGACTGGTCATCAACTGCACAGCCTATATTGATTCATATGACTAAAAGCAAGCACTCAAAAGATTAGAGTCTGTCATTAACATAAAATCTTCATTGAAGAGTGGCAAACTCTATAACTTCAATGCCTTCATTTATTTCAGTAATTATTTTCTTGCATGTAATGTAAATACATCTAAATTATCCTCAGAAGTAAATCCTTTTTCTTCCTCTTCTTCTAGCACATTACAAAACAGTGATACACAGAGTAGGGTTCACAGATCAGAGTCAGGAGCATTTAGAAACTTGTTAGAAAAGCAAATCCTAAGGACCCACCCTACTATTTCAGAGACTCTGGGGATAAGGCCCAGCTATCTGTGTTTTGGCAAGCCCTCCAGGTAATTCTGAAGTATACTAAAATTATCGAACCACTGATCTAATATCCTGCCAGAGGTTGTCAGAAATTTGCAATTCTAATCTCTGAGAGGAGGTTATATGTCAATGCCCAAGAAGACTCATGGCCCTTCATGTGCTGATGGGAAACTCCAATGTTGGAAGCACATCCCAATATCTCCTAACACTTCCTGCCTTATGACAAATTTCTCAGAATCCTTTAGGAAGACATGGCCTCTAAGTCAGACATTCTGCTTTCTCTGCCAGATTCTGACATTGAACTCTACTTCCACCAAACTCTACACCATGCAAATTAAAAAAGAAATAAATAAAACAATACCAAAGCAATGGAGATCTTTATTTGAAATGTTATACCAAGAAAACAACAAGAAGAAGGGGTTGAATTCAAAGGGAATGACTGGATTACAGCCAGTAAAAACAACTGATATGTGGTAAGCAGAGGCAGTTAGAGAAGGAAGGGCAAAAAAAATAAAAATAAAAATAAAAAAAATAAAAACAGTTCCCTTGGAAAGGGCTGTGGAGAAGCAGTTTGTAAACTGAGAAAGTGAGTTCTCAATAGCATAGACCTACTTTCCTCCTTAATTAGACCAAAATTGCCCATTAGTTGGACTCAACTGTGATTAAAAGTCACCCACAGCCAAAAAGTAAAATACTGGATGTACAAATTTTAAAACAAGTTAAGACTGTATCTAAGCGTTTCGCCTTGTTCATAGTTTTAAATGGTTGATTAAAATGCTGTTGCTGCTAATCAGTGAGGTTGGGAACTGAAAGATCTTTAATGTGAATCCCCAATTTCAGAAGAGGAAGAGAAATTTTTCCACGCAGGAGTTACGATGTATGTAGCAAGATATGCTGACTTTGCTTCACTTAAACTGGCAGTGTTAATGAAGAGGTGCTTGAGAGCTGTCAGGGGAGCTTGTCTGTTAAAATGTAGCCATGAAATAAACAAGGTGAGCCATGATGGTGTCAGGGTTCCATGTCCCTTGAATTTTAGTTCTAGCTCTATCCACTACCAATCAGACATTCTCCATTATTTCTAGGTAAAATTTTTAGGCTGAAAAATAAATAATGCAAAAAAGCAAATAATTTTGCAGATAGTAATTTTAGCTATAACTGACTATTTAGTTTAGTAGGGTCTTTTTAATCATGGAATTACAGTTATTTATCTTGTTTATATTGAAGCAAATAAGGGTCTGCCTTGATCAGGATCCTAGAGTAGGCAGTAATGCAATTACCTTAAAAATCCAAGTGGTGAAATTGAATATCTTGTTATGCAACTATTTTCTCATTACTAGACATTTGCAGGAGCATATAGTAAAAACTGACCTTTTTTAAAAAAAATATTTGGGTAGACTAAGGTTCTTTACTATGATTAAATGTAATAAATATAATACATTAAAAATTCTGATGTAGCTCCTGATGAATGTCTTTCCAGATTATCATATATATCATCTCCCATAAGTTGCAGCTTAAAAATTACATCATAGTCTCATATAATTATCACTTTATAATATCTTAGTTCTAACATAAAGTGTGGTCATTGCTTAGTATGTCATAATTCATCAAATCTCTTTTCCCTTACATCTTCTCTCCCATCCTTTCTGAACTGTACACTGTAATTTTCAGATAGTCAAGTATGATCTAGCAAAATGAGAACTCGGGTGTGGTACTTAGTAACTTTCAGATATACCAATATAATTATAATCTAATGTCTTAAGAAAACTGGATAATTTTCTATTACTATTTTATGATATTTTGGAACCACATATGAATATGCACCAGGGGTAATTGAGATATTTAAATGCAATTGTGTTATGTGTATCATGTATCAAATGATTTTAGAGGATGGAGTTAACAGTAGGAGTATTGGGAGATATAAGATAGAGTTTCAAAGGCAGGAAGAAGCCTTTAATGGAGAATAATTAAGAATGAATTGGTAGAAATTCATGGATAATTGCAAGGCATGCTAAGGGGGACATTAACTTGGTATTCATTGGAAGGGGTTAAGAATGAAGACAAAAATACTAGAAGCAGAATGTCTGGAAACATGGACGATAATTTTATGATGTACTGTACTATCAACACACAACCTTATGTATTCATCTATATTTTCAGACTTCTGAGTCACCCTGTATATATGATCAATATGTAAATGAGCATTTCATCTCAGATAGAGAAGAGGATGCATTTTTATTTTATTTTATTTATTTATTTATTTTTTATTTATTTTTATTATTTTTATTTTGTCAATATACAATGTAGTTGATTATTGTGTCCCATCACCGAAACCTCCCTCCCTCCTCCCTCTCCCCCCTCCCACCCAGGTGTGTCCCCTCCATTTTCTTGTTGTAAGAACTTCAAA
>NW_007741779.1:0-6880 GCF_000696425.1 Galeopterus variegatus | reverse complement strand
TCAAGGTCCATCCATGTTGTTGCAAATGGCAGTATTTCATTCGTTTTTATAGCTGAGTAGTATTCCAAAAATATGGAACGCTTCACGAATTTGCGTGTCATCCTTGCTCAGGGGCCATGCTAATCTTCTCTGTATCGTTCCAATTTTAGTATATGTGCTGCCGAAGCGAGCACAGAGGATGCATTTTTAGAGAGAAGGACTTGACAGCCTCCTGCAAAGTGGATTCAATGGGAAATCACTCACTTTTTTGGATACAATTAATATTGTAGTAATCTTAGCTAGTCTCTGAGGTGATGGCATTTCACTCTCTTTCCTTTGAGTGAATTATTCAGGACTAGCCAGAAGTTCTTCATCTAATGCAAGCACACATCACTAGACAAATGGAAGGTAGCTTCTGATAAGCACTGTTGTCTGCACTGCTCTTGCATGGTGCCTAGTTGTGGGCTTCACATGCGTGCTCAGCTATCTCCTCCCTCCTCCCCACTGCACCTAGTAGGCTTTGAACATCACTGCTGTATATAATACCTTGTTTTATTTAACTCCGTGTTTACTACTCTTTTCTATCTGCCACCCCTCTACCTCACTCTTCCCTAAGCCAGAATGGGAAAAAAAGTAAATTTTATATTAATAGACAAACGTGAAAATTTACTTGAAATAAATAATGTGGGTTAAGGACATAATGTTTTAGTTCAATTCTAACCATGTTGTATGATACCTAAATGATGGAGAGAGTTTTCCAGGGAACATTTAAAGCTAAAAGTTCAGAGAGAGTAGTAAAGTGCATATATACTCATATGTTACCTCTAAGAATTCTTGCTTATTGACAACTCAATTGGGCAAAGGTGTGCCTGCACAGCTACTATTTTATCTGCTATCAAACTGTGGTTGTTCCTTTTCAGTTTAATGTTTTTCCTTCTTTTTTGCAATCTGTTATACTCTTTTTTGTCTTATGGGTGGATATTTATTGACCCTTAATCCTCATTTACTACAAATACTTTGGTGATCAATTTACGGAAGGATCCTTGTAGGGATTCAGATGCTGAAGAAAATGTAAACAGGTGAAAGAGAATGAATGAGAGCAAGCAAGCTTTAAAGCTTATCTAAATGGAGCAGATTGTTTTAACTTTGCCTGGAATTGCTGTGCACTCTTTAAGATTCACTGGTAATTTTACACTTTTATTGAATATTCTGTGAAGGAATAATAAGCCCTGTTCTTTGCCAGAGATGCTTTGTTTAAATTAAATCCTCTGGAGAAAAACCCAAGGGGAAAAGCTGCTGAGT
The DNA here is from genome assembly GCF_000696425.1 of Galeopterus variegatus. Lineage (NCBI taxonomy): Eukaryota > Metazoa > Chordata > Mammalia > Dermoptera > Cynocephalidae > Galeopterus > Galeopterus variegatus. Next base: position 5,599 of record NW_007741779.1, on the reverse strand, counting down.
TTACTTAATAAAAAAATTTCTTTCTTTTTTTTTCTTTAAAGTTTCCTTGACAGCATTGCTTGTTGATTAAAATGCTCTGCAAAGCTGTAGTGATTCTGTCAAGATCGCACTATACTTTTTTTATTGCAGAGGCAAATGTTAACCTCACCTGAGGTTTCTCTAGCAAAGCATTTTCTCCTTTTCAAAAGCTCTTAGCATTTCCAGATGTGCAATTAAATGGTCACTTCACCTTATTATAGTTTTTGTGGCATGTTATTTTGATTATTTTTCTTGTTTGTGTACACTGTAGCAGTTATGGTCACCATATGCTTGTTATTTAAGATAGCTCTTAAAACCCAGCTGATAGATGCGAGCTGGTGGGAAAAAATCACTACTTAACTCCCATTTGTCTCATTTTAACCCTCAGAGGTAATTGAGCTGGATAAAAGTGTTCCTAAGCATCTTTCAGCTGTCAGGAAATATTTTTATATCATTCCTCCAATAGCATGAAGGAAGAGGCCTGTATCTTTAGAACCTGATCTTAACACTAGTAGCTTTGGGCTATTATGATAGCATTTTTGAGATAAGATAAAACAAACCAGTGAATTAGAAGCTGAGGTGTGATATATTTATATATAAATAAATATATATAGAAACTAGACTTTTTGGTAGGGGTGCATGGAGTGTATAGGGAGAGGGAGGAAGGTAAGGATTTCTTTGTGATGAATATAAACAAAAATAATTTAAGGGAAATTGAAGTTTGATTATTTAAATAGCTATTAGTAAGCTACACAACATTATTTTCCCTAATGGTATTCTCAGAGAAATCCTAAATATCTGTTTCACGAGAATCTGGTGTATGCACATTAGAAAATGAAAATATACCATTATTACAGACAGAATTACAGAAATAAAATTTCTAGAATGTACATGCTTTCAGACATGGTTTTAAAAATCATCCGATGCAAATGATATAGTTTCTAATGAGCAATTTTAATGTTTAATAGGAAGCAGAGATATTGGCTTTGTGGGAGAAAAATCCATTCCATCCATTAGAATTACGAAACTTTCCATTTATGTTTGTTCAAAGTGTTTTGTGTTGTTTTGTTTGCCTGTTTTTTGTCAGAAAGTGTGGAAAGTTGGCAGTGTCTTCCGAGAAGGGCCTACGAGTGTGTGATTGCTAACATCCTTTGTTTTCAGTGACCTCATGTAGAAGTTAACACTTCTGGTAGGAAAATCTGGAGTACATCAATGCATTTGCAAGAATCCAGGTTAGTGTCTGATGGTCTCCACCAGAAAGTCTTCAGAGAGGAAGAGACAAATAACACATTACCTTTCATCTTCAACATCTCATCTTTCATCCTATCTGCAATTGATGGAAGAAACTTTCATTCTATCAATTCCAGAAACACATGTGGGCGATTTTATTTTACTTATAATAAAGAATATCAAAAGAAATGTATTTACTAGTAAGCCAACTATAATTAATGAAAACATCAGATTATTTTAAAAGTTAGCAAATAGCTCATTTCCCTTATTCTGTATTCACAAGTGATATGTTACAGGATCACATGTGATATACATTATACTGGTTGTTGATAGATTTTAGCCCGTCCTATTTTCAGCAAATCTAATGTACTTTATTTCATTTTATGTTCGCTGTGCAAATTTTCTTGATATTCTTGAATTCCATTACAGGCATTTCCAGTGACTAAGGAAAAGCCTTTTAGTGAGAGTGGAATTGATTGATTTTAAAGCTTCTGTGGCTGTCGTAGAAATTGGCAAAGAGAGGCCTTGTGGCTGCAGTACATATATCTGGGAACTTTTTATGAGACCAGTGAGAACATTATACAATTTTTGGTGTTTGCCCCTCACTCATCCCCTTTTTTCTTTATGTGTGAACTGAATATTCACATAACTATGATATAAATATGCTATTCATCCTGAAAGTAAAATAGTTAGCTGATAATGAGGATTTTTAAGCTGCTATCCACCAGGGTCAAACTTCCTCTTTTTTAGTTGAAAATCTAGTTTGTCACCAGCTACTTACTAGCAGGTTATCAGCAAATTTTTCTTCATTCTTGTTTCTTTTAAGTGTGGGGAATCTCAACAGTTTCTTAAAAATATGGATAGTGAATGAAGAAAAATAGAGCGAAGTTTTAGATTCCAAACTTAGTTATCCATTTTTTTCTACTCTCATCTTGGCCCGCCCTCTAAATTTATAAATATTTTGTGGAAACGTTATCAGGGGATAGGAAACAGAATGTTTTGTAAAAATGTTTAGCAAGAAATATGGGTACAAGGAAAAAAATAAAGTTAAACTTAGCCTCAGTCTGAGTTTTTAACTTTGTTAAAAATTTAAAGTTCCTAGTATACGAGGGGTCTTCAAAAAGTTCAAGGAAGTATTCGAATTATCTTTTAATTGCATTTTTCCATGAACTTTTTGAAGTACCCTTGTATATCTTACATTGATGATAAAAAAATTTCCTGAGTAAAAAGTTGTACTCACAGAAATCTATTGTGCTTTTACATTATGTTTTTTCATTCAACAGTTCTCATGATCCAAGCATTTAAAACAGAAAGGAAGACATTTTAGGGCTGCATTTGTGTGGTTCATAAAAATAATAAGCAAGGAATACTTCCAAAAAATGCATGGAAAAATGGAATTAAACGATAATATTAACCTTTCCATGAACGTTTTGAAGTACCTGAGTATGTAGAAAAGAATTAGGCAACAATTTCTGTTGTTGTCCGAAATTATCCTTCCATGATGAAATTTCAAGAACAGAAATCCTTGAGACTCAGATAATATGGAAGTAAAAAGAATATATAAATGGAAATCAACAGTTTCTTAAGAAAACTGACTGGCCAAATAAAATGGATGATGAGGTCAGTAGAGGAATAAAATGTCAGTAATATATTTATATATATGTATGTATTTATAAATATATATGTATGTATTTATTAATATATATATTTATAAATAAAAAAATTTAAAAAATTATAAATACATATTTATAAATTTATATATTTGTAAATATATATTTATATATTTATTAAATATCTTTTAAAATTATAAATATTTTTAAACATGTATATTATATAAATATATATATTAATAAATATAAATATGTATGTACTATTCTGGTGAGAAAAAGGAAAAGGAAAACTTTGAAGTGTTCACCCAGACTTTTTAAGGTTTATCTAAAGCTGTATCTTTTTATGGTAGGTTTTCTATATGTTTCTGAATCTAATGGATTAGATGTTTGTCTTAGTTCATTTGTGCTGCTATAACAGAATACCATAGACTAGGTAATTTATAAGAACAGACATTTATTTCTCACAGTTCTGGAGGCTGTAAAGTCTAAGATCAAGGCACCAGCATCTTGTGTGAGCCTTCTTATTGTGTCCTCACACGTTAAAAGGTGGAAGGACAAGGAAGGGTGAACTTCCACCACAAAGCCCTTTCATAAGGGCACCTAATGTCACTCATGAGGGCTCTGGCTCATCTCCCAAAGGCCACCTCCTCCCAACACTGTTGCATTGAGAGTTAAGTTTTAACATGAAATTTGGAGGGGACAAAAACACTCAAACCATAGTGATATCTGATAGGGAAACATGTCTTTCCAAGTATTGTTCTCATTTTATTTTGGGGCTGTTGAGAACAGGGCCTTTGCATACAGCTGGGAAGATTGTGCAGTACACCTTTGCAGATGTGAAAGGCACTACAACTGCAGACGTTGGCCCCAAATCACTACTTTTAGTCAGTGGAATAAATAGATGCTCATAATATGAATGTAATTTTGTGTTGCTTCCTATTTCAATCCTGACATAATATTTCCTTAAAATACTCTAATTATATTTATTTATACTTAATAAATATAGACCAAGTACTGAATAAATAATTCAGAATTGTAGGAGAACAATCATCAGACCCCATGTTTTTATTCTCTCACTTCCTACTTCCCCATTCTTACATTCATGTCTTCAGGTAGGTTGAATGCTAGGCAGTCTTGCTGAGCTTCTCAATGTTCTTTTTTCTCTTTATTATCATCTGACTCTTTGTCACTCTGTCTCTTTTTCTCTCTCATGCAAGCACATACATAGCTGTTTTGAAATATCCCCAGATTTCTTAGTAAAATGTCGCATGATCTGATAAAGATGAGCTTTTGAAGCTATTGATTTGGGTAGCTTTTCTCGATGGTCATCTAGAATAGATCTGAATGTTAGTTATATTTGAAATTTAGAACTTTCGCTGGAACTAAGGAAAATGTCTCCTGATCACAGACAGCAATTAATTTAACTCACTTTTTAGGTTTAAATCATAGGTTGATTATATTGTTATCCTGTGCTAAAACATTAAACTAAATTAAATTAAAAAAATGAACTTTAGAAAAGTTTTTTTCTCAATTCTTGAAAGAAACCTAATGCATCCTCAAGATATCTAAAATAAAGCAAGAGATAGTTAACGTTTAGCCTCTGATAGGGTAAGAACAATGGTTATATGTCAGGTTCTATGCTTGGGATGTGAAAATGTGTAATATACCAAGTGATGATGGCCCCGTAAACCTTTTACAACTGCGAGTCACAAACTTTGCAAATGACATTTTTACTCATACCTTTTAAATGGTCATGCTTTGGTGTGTCAACCAGTTTTATTTTAGCCAATTTTTATTTGTATATGATGTTCAAAAATAGATGAAATAATAAAATTGGCAAGGGAGCAGCGGTTAAAAAAAAGATACCTTTTAAAAATAGTGTTATTATATATTGTTACCTCTAAAACTATGTGGCTGAATTTTCCAGGATCAAATTGTCATAACTTGGCTTATTAAGGTACCTTTCTTTACCTTTATAAGACAGTGTATTTATGTGCATGTATGCCAACATAAATGGTTCTTTCAAGTATATCTATTTTTAAAGTTGGAAATGTCCTTTCTGAGTGTTCATTTAGATTTGTAAGGTCTACTTTCTTACTGAAGCATTGAAATTTATCTGCAAGATTATCCAAGTGATTTTATTTTAATAAAATAGGTGCCATTTCTCCAGTTGCATATATTTTTGACTCTGGATACTGATATCCTAAAAAGGAGAGTATAAGCATGCAATGCCATTCCAAAGCTTACTACATTTGCTTTTCATTAGACTTTATGGTTAAAGGCCTTCCGAATCTGATGAATTTTATTTGCTCAATTAACTATATCAGTAGCATATTGTAAGGTAGCCTGTAAGATGGTAAATGTATGCCATAGAGCTTATATTAACAGTTTCCACCTCTCTTGAGATGTTCCTTCTTTTAGTGGATATTGTGTGTATTTCTAGAAATTCATTAACTGCTTTATTATTGTGTCCTTTGTACTCATCACCTGACTTTATGTTTTAGCTAGCTGATTTGCCTTCCTTTCCTCTGCTTCTATACCACAATAAAGGCGCATCTTGGCTTATTGCCTCCTCAAACATACTGTACGTTGAATACTTCTCTATGCATCATATTTTTTTCCAGATATCTGAAAAAAAAAGATGCCTGTGGGGATTCTGGCAAGAAACATTTTAATACAGACTATAGTGTTTTAAGTATTTGAAGCCAGGTCTGGAGAATTGTTTTGACTCCATGCTCACT
>NW_007741778.1:22210-23988 GCF_000696425.1 Galeopterus variegatus | reverse complement strand
TATATTAGTCATGACTCCTTTAGATGCAAATGACAGAAACCTACTTAGTTTTTATTAAACAAAAGAAGGCAATGTAATAAATCAAGATACACTAGGATGTATAGGTAGAAATTTCATGGACCCCGGTACTCAAGTATGGTCATTATTGTTCCTCCAGTTTAAATTCTTTCCCTGCAGACTTCACCCAAACATAGTATCTATCGTCATCAACAACAACGGGCTTACATTCTTTATAATTAGTAACCCTCAGCATAAAGACAATGGTTCTTTTCCAATATTTTTAGCAAAAGTTAGTAGGAGACCTTGTTGGTCTGGCTTTGGTCATGTGGGCTTCATGGAATCATTGTCCACGGCTACCAAATGCAGTCCTCCCATTGAATGAATATTCAGTTAGCATATGCTTATGAGTAATTTACTGAATCCCAAGTGTAGGCCTGGAGCCCAGCCCTGGAACCTGAAAATGAGTTGACCTCCTCCTAGTCACATTTTCTGAGAAAGTGTTTTTTTTCTAAGAGAAGGGATGTGGGTTTTGAAATCAGAAAATGAGCAGCTGGAGAGAGGAAAAGATAAATAAAATGAGAATAACAACAACATATATTCACTGTACAATGGGAATCTATTATAATCGTTATCCAAAAATAGTGGCTGCCATTAAGTTCTTGTATGTGTTTATCTTATTTATCGTCATAATGCTCATAGGAGAAGAGTTATTAAAAACACTTTAGTGATAAAGAAATCTGCTCAGAATGTTTAAGCAACTTAGATCACACAGCTTGTGAGTACAGAGGTAGTCATTATATTTGGCTTTGTATCACCAAAACTTATGCACTTAGTCAATATGCTGTGCTACGTGGACATTGCCCACTGGCTCACCGAGAAAGTGTCTGGATTAATTAGAACATATATGCAACATTTCCAGAAAGACCTGTCTTTTCTTGTCTGTGAGCAGATGCTAAACCACTGTGAATCTGGATTATAGATTAGCATCCAAATGCAGGGCCCCTGACCAGGCCTGGATAATCTTTTTTGATCCCTACCGTCCAATTATCTTTATGAAAAAAACTAATATTTACAGAATTTGGAAGTTTGTCTGCTATGTATATACTGCCTATCTTTGAAGTCTAGGATATAAAAAAGAGTGCGACAGTATTCAAGACATGGGTCCACCCATTAGCTGTTTAGCTCCACAGATTCTGCACCTCCAAATCACAATCTCCCACCTTTTCTGAAGATAGTGAGTAGCTCCTGCCCAAGAAGGTGGGTGATCCCCTCTGGTTCTGAGCAGCATAGTTTGACACAGATCACCTGCAGAAGTTAAAGCATAGAAAAAGAGATTACGCTAGAGAAACTTCTGGCTTCATGTGATGACAGCCTCTATCATTTTTTCTAACAGCAATTTTTTTTAGTATTTTGTTAGCTTTGTTATTTTTGTGGTATTTGTCAGCTTTTCAAAATCTGTAATTTGTTGTGATTTATCTTTTTGTTTTAAATTCAACATAATTGGTTGTACACATCTGTCGGGTACAGCATTGAATATCAATGCCTGTGTGCAATATGTGATGTTCAAATCAAGCTAATTAGTATATTCATGTCTTCACTCATAAGTGGGAGCTACAAAAAATAAACAAACAGATGAAAGAAAGAAAGAGAAAAAGAAAAAATATATACAACAACCACAATAATTCATTGAACTTTTGAAAAGAGAGAATAGACCTGAGGCCAACAGAGGTGGGAAAGGAGGAGGGAGAGGAAGTTAGTGAGAAATTGGTAAAGGGCCA
>NW_007741778.1:20439-22200 GCF_000696425.1 Galeopterus variegatus | reverse complement strand
AAAGGAGGAGGGAGAGGAAGTTAGTGAGAAATTGGTAAAGGGCCAAAGAAAAAGAGCCTCTATCATTTTAAACAAAATTTTATGCGTAGGGACTGGTGCAGACAAACTAAGAAATGAGTTTCCACATTTACACAGAAAAAAAAGCAAGTTTTCTACACCTTTGGCTCAGTCACATCTTCTGCAAACACAGTGCCAGGCTATTAAAAAAAAAAAAAAACTCTTGGGTTTCTCTGTGTGTCCCCACAATGTGCTGCAAGTGAGTCACTCTGAGTGCCAGAGAACTTCAGGGTTACAATAAGCAGAGCACATTGGATGCAAAGTCATCTTTATAAATGAGAACACCAAGCCTTCAAAAGCAAAACATATGGCATAACATTTTATGGATCTGCAGCAAAGTTAAGGTCTATGTAGAATTCTTTCCAGGAAAAGACAATGTTGCAAATTTTCAAGCTGCCATTCATTATTTGCAAGAATGCAGTATTAGGCACATTCAAGGGAGTCTTTGCAGGAGGAAATCTACATTTGAAATCATCATGGTAAACAAAAGTTATCTCATGAAAGGGATACAGCATCTGAGAAAACTGAGGAAGCTAAGAAAGATAAAATCACACTCATGTTGCTCACCTCAGCTAAGTGCTTCCTGCACTCCCCCCGACCCCCGTGTTTTTTTCATTCTTCCTTCAGTGACGTGCGGCAGATGAAGCAGCACACAGAAGCCCCAGATCTGCTGTGAGGACCAACCTGGCCTTTTGCTGAGGGGGGAGGGGGGTTGAGTTTTCCCACTAAAAACAATTTTGAACATAGAAAGTTTAGTTCAACACAAGTAGAGCCTCTAATATGTTACAGCCTTTTTGCTTGGCATGAGCGACACTGAGATTTTAAAAAAAGGTAATCCCTGCCACCAAAGGGCACAAATTTGAAAGGGAGAGACAGCCACAGAGCAGAAATGTCAGTGAGTGACTGACAGAGCCTGAGGAGACAGAGAAGATGTTCATTCAAGAGCATGGGGACTGGCCGGCCCAGTGGCTCACTCGGGAGAGTGCATCGCTGGGAGCCCCGAGGCCGCAGGTTCGGATCCTATATAGTGTGACCGCGCGCTCACAGAGCTCACTGGCTGAGGGCTGTGGGGCCGGTCTCAAAAAGGACAAATATATATATATATATTTCAAACATACAGGAATGTAAGGAAACTAATAGAAATCCATATTGCACAACTGGGATTAAAGTCCTGTTAATATTTATTGCATTACATGCTTTAAAAATTATTATTCATTTTTTAAAGAAACAAAATGTAATATGTATACATAATCTGCCAACCTCTCATCCTGTCCCCATCCCTGCCTGCTAGTCCTCACATATACAGCACATATAATCAACATTACAGCACATTACAGCACAATCAATATTACAGCACATATAATCAACAAGGAATTGATCCCAGACTGTAAAAAGAACTACAAAATATCAATAATAGTAGAAAAAATAGGCAAATAGAAATGTAGACAAAAATTTAACTGATTTGATGAACTTAAAAAATGATATATCTGTGTCCCATTAAATGTATAAAAAGAAGAAAAGATAAATGAGAATATTTCAATAGATACAGAAAAAGCTTTTAATAAAACTCAAAATTCATTAATCTTAAATTCGAACACACACGCACACACACATGCATACACACTCATACACACACATGCACGCGCACACATGCACACACACACTCACACACACACACTCACACATGCACACACTCACACCCCC
>NW_007741778.1:18487-19461 GCF_000696425.1 Galeopterus variegatus | reverse complement strand
CTTAAATATAAAACCTGAAACTATAAAACCCCTAAAAGAAATCATAGGGGAAATACTTCAGGAAGCAGTACTGGGAAAAGACTTTATAAATAAGACCCCCAAAGCGCAGGCAACTAAAGAAAAAATAAACAAATGGATCAAACTAAAAATCTTCTGCACAGCAAAAGAAACAAGAGTGAAAAGACAACCTACAGAACGGGAGAAAATATTTGCAAACAATGCATCCAACAAGGGATTAATATCAAGAATATACAAGGAACTCAAACCCTTAACAGTAAAAACAAATAACACAATTAAAAAATGGGTAAAGGAGCTGAAAAGCATTTCTCAAAGGAAGACGTACAAATGGCCAACAGACACAGGAAAAAACGTTCAACATCACTCAGCATCAGGGAAATGCACATCAAAATCACACAGATATAATCTCACCCCAGTTATACTGGCTATTATCTAAAAGAGAATAACAAATGCTGGTGAGGATGCAGAGAAAGGAGAACCCTCCTACACTGTTGGTGGAACTATAAATTAGTGCAGCCATTATGGAAAACAGTATGGAGTTTCCCCAAACAACTCCAGATAGAACTGCCATATGATCCAGCAACCCCACTGCTGGGTGTATACCCCAAGGAATGGAAGTCATCATGTTGATGGAATACCTGCACTCTCATGTTTATTGTAGCTGTATTTACATTAGCCAAGAGTTGGAACCAACCTGAATGTCCATTGACAGACGACTAGATAAGGAAAACATGGTATATATACACAATAGAATACTATGTCATAAAAAGAATGAAATTCTGCCATTTGCAGCAACGTGGATGAACTCAGAGAAAATTAGGTTAAGTGAAATAAACCAGGCACAGAAAGAGAAATGCCACATCCTCACTCATAAATGGGAGCTAAAGAAATAAATATGTAGCAAGAGAAAGAAAGGTACAGCAATCACAATGATACACTGAACTTTCAAAAGGACA
>NW_007741778.1:16479-17331 GCF_000696425.1 Galeopterus variegatus | reverse complement strand
TCTTTCTTTCTTTCTTTCTTTCTCTTCCCTTCCTTCCTTCTCTCTTTTTTATTTATTTATTTATTGGCACCCAATTATGGATGGGAAAATGCAGTATTTCTCTTTCTGTGCCTAGCTTATATTTCACTTAACATACTTTTCTGTAAGCTCAACCAAGCTGCTGTGAATGGCAGAATTTCATTCATTTTGAAGGCTGAGTAATCTTCCACTATTCATATATACCACATTTTCCTTATCCAGTCATCCATCAGTGGACATTTGCGCTGGGTTCATATCTTGGCTATTGCAAATACAGCTGTGACAATGGGAGGGCAGGGATCCCTACAGCATAATGATGTCCATTCCTTTGGGTGTTCACCAAGCAGTGGGATTGCTGGATATCACAGTAGTTCTTCCTGTAATTGACCTTTTAATTCACATTTTATTATTTTGAAGTCTTTGAAATTGTGATACTTGAAATAGTTCACAATTGTTAACTATACTCTCCCTTTTGAAAATATGATGTTTAATATGTGCTGTGACAGTTTTAGGTTCACCTTAAGCTCTTTGAGTATTTATTACTTACTCGGTTTTACTAAGCAGTGGCCTGTCTCACTCCATACTATTAGCCTTTTTCTTTAGTCCATTTCNATGACTCTCAATACTTGTGTACAATATGTGATGGTCAGATCAGGATTCTTAGCTTATTTGTGATGACAATGCATAATCATTCTAAAAGTCCATTAACCATTTTCTCATTAATTCCGATCCCCTACTCCCTCCTCCTTTGCACATCTAGTAACTATACTTCTGTTCCCTTCTTCTGAAAGTTCAATGTACTATTTTAATTGTTGCTTCTCTCTCTCTCTCTCT
>NW_007741778.1:13809-14515 GCF_000696425.1 Galeopterus variegatus | reverse complement strand
TTGGAAAGCACAGGTAATAAAAGGAAACAAACAAATGAGATTATATCAAACCATGAAGCTTCTGTACAGCAAAAGTAACAATTAACAGAGCAAAAAGGAAACCTGTAGAGTGGAAGAAAATATTTTCAAACTATTCATCTGGCAGAGGATTAATATCCAGAATATACAAGAAACTCAAACAACTTAACGGGAGAAAAACAAATAACCTGATTAGACAATCGGCAAAGGAACTGAATAAGTGTTTCTCAAAGGAAGACATACAACTGGCAAACAGACACATGTAAAAAATGCTCAACATCACTCAGCATCAAGGAAATGCAAATAAAAACCACATTAAGATACCATCTTACCCAAGTTAGACTGTCATCAAAAAGACACAGAACAACAAGTGACAGTGAGGATGCAGAGAAAGGGGAACCCTCCTACACTGTTGGTGGGACTGTAAATTTGTGCAGTTATTTTGGAACATTAAATGGAGATTCCTTGAACAACTTCAGATAGAACTGCCATACCATACCACTGCTGGGCATATACCCAAAGGAATGTAAAGCATCATGTCAAAGAGATACCTGCACCCCCATGTTTATTGTACCTCTATTTACAGTAGCCAAGAGTTGGAACCAACTTAAATGTCCATCATCAGATGACCAGGTAAGGAAAATTTGGTCTATATTACAGTGGAGTATTGCTCTACCATAAAAAAAAA
>NW_007741778.1:11428-12036 GCF_000696425.1 Galeopterus variegatus | reverse complement strand
CCTTTCTGTAGCCATAAAAACTATGAAGACTAAATTATAAAGAAACAGAAAATTTGAACAGAAGAAAATGAGTAAGAAGACTGAATCGCTAATTTAAAAAATCTCATGCAAAAAAAATCCCAGGTTCGATTGCTTCACTCCTAAACTTTGTCAAACTCCTAAAGAAGAACTAAAATCAATCCTTCTCAATCTCTTCCTAAAAATTGGATGGGACGGCGAGTACTTCCAAACTCATTTTACAAAAACTGCATTGTTTTAATACAAAAGCGCATGGCACAGGTGACCCCTCCCCCTTCTTGGAGCTGGAGGAAGAAGTGCCAGCCTCCGTGGCCCACCCTGCCAAGGTGAGCCTAGGAGACCCATGCCTCATGGGCAATGCCTCCCCCCCTCTTTGGACCCAGAAGGGGGCAGTGCCAGATCCTGTGGTCTGCCCTGCCGAGGTGATCCAAGGAGACGAGCGTGGCCTTGGCAAACCCCCTGTATCCTTGAAACTGGGGTGAAGCAGCACCAGCCCCCATGGCCCGCTATGCCAGGGTGCACCGAGGATAGCTATGCAGCGTGGGCAAAGCAACCCCCTCTGTAGACCTGGAAAGAAGCAGCACCAGCCC
>NW_007741778.1:8852-9596 GCF_000696425.1 Galeopterus variegatus | reverse complement strand
TTCTAAAAGCATCAACAGAAAAGTATGAAGTAACCTATAAGGGATCCACCATCAGACTAACAGCAGACTTCTCAACTGACACCCTACAGTCCAGAAGAAAGTGGAATGATATATTCGAAATACAAAAAGTGAAAAATTTCCAGCCAACAATTATTTTCCCAACAAGGTTCTCCTTCAGAAAAGATGAAGAAATAGTGTATTTCCCTGGACAATCAAAACTTGTGGCAGTTCACCACCACATGATCAGCACTGCAAGAAATTCTCAAGGGAGTCCATCATGTGGAATCTGAATAATGATGACCACTATCACAAATACACAAGAAGAGCAAAACCCACCTTAGGCATTAAAACAAAAATGCCAGAGAGAAAGAGAAAGAAGCTAAATGAGGTCTCTTTAAATTTCCAAGTAACATTGAAGAAGAGAAATAAAAGGGAAAGTAATGATGAAAAGATATTTAAATCATCTAAACAAGAAGCAATTAAATGGCAGGAATTAAACAATCATTGTCAATAACTATCCTAAATGTGAATAGATTAAACTCCTGATTCAAAAGACAGAGACCATCTGATTGTATTAAAAAGCTAGAACCAAGTATATGCTGTCTTCAAGAGACCCAACTCACATGCAGAGACACACCCAGACTCAAAGCAAAGGGATGGAAAAAGACATAACATGCAAATGTAAACCAAAAATGAGCAGGAGTAGCTATTCTTATATCAAATAAAATAGACTTTAAACCAAAA
>NW_007741778.1:6357-6829 GCF_000696425.1 Galeopterus variegatus | reverse complement strand
CCCAGGAATGCAAGGATGGTTCAACATACAAAAGTCAATAAACGTGACATCCCATCAACAATCTCAAGGACAAAGACCATATGATTATCTCAATAGATGCAGAAAAACCAATCGACAAAATTCAACATCCATTTATTATAAAGACTTTCAACAAATTAGGTATAGAAGGAAAGTATCTCAACATGATAAAAGCCATTTATGACATGCCCAGTGCCAGTATCATTCTCAATGGGGAAAAACTGGGGGCCTTTCCATTACAAACAGGANAAATAAATAAATAAATAAAGCCAGAGGCATAACAAAACCTAACTTCAAATTATACTACAAAGCTATTGTAACCAAAACTGCATGGTACTGGCATAAAATTAGACACTCAGACCAGTGGAGGAGAATTGAGAACCCAGAAATGAAAAAATGAAGGAATGGTGCTATGATGAGGGAAATAATAAATAGCCAAGCATTAGACCAACAG
>NW_007741778.1:0-671 GCF_000696425.1 Galeopterus variegatus | reverse complement strand
GACACCGATTCTTTACAAATTATTCCAAAAGATTGAATCAGACGCAAATCTCCCAAACTCAATCTATGAAGTAAACATCATCCTGATACCAAAACCAGGTAAAGATATAACCAAAAAAGACAACTATGGGCCAATATCCTTGATGAATATAGATACAAAAGTCCTCACTAAAATACTAGCAAACAGAATACAGCAACACATACGTAAAATTATTCANATGTCACTAAACAGTACACATTAGGGCCGGCCCCATGGCTCACTCAGGAGAGTGCGGTTGCTGGTAGCAAGGAGGTCGTGGGTTCGGATCCTATATAGGGATGGCCAGTGGACTCACTGGCTGAGCACAGTGCGGACCACACCATACCAAGGGTTGTGATCACCTTACTGGTCAGGAAACAAACAAAAAAAAAGTACACATTAAAATGATGAAATTGGCTGGGCCGGCCCAGTGGCGCACTGGAGAGTGCGCCGCTTGGGAGCGCGGCGGCGCTCCCGCTGAGGGTTCGGATCCCATGTGGAGACCGGTTCCCGCTCACTGGCTGAGCGCGGTGCGGGCACAGCACCGAGGGTTGCAGTCCCGTTGCTGGTCAGTAAAAAAGACAAAAAACGGGGAAAAAAAATGATGAAATTGGTAAATGTTATGTGTATTGTACCACAATTTTTAAAGAAAA
>NW_007741777.1:20847-23988 GCF_000696425.1 Galeopterus variegatus | reverse complement strand
AAAACATTTATAAAATACTTTGTGATAAATTAAATAAAATATGTATAAATCTGGTTTAATAAAAAACAACGAAAGGAGAACCACTGCTTTAAAGACAGAAAAGAAGCAATGTGCTTGAGAGGTGTGTCACAAAACAAGCTAAAAAGGGACAGAAACACAGTTATCTGTTCCAAAAGCTGTTTAATTCAAAGTCACCTTGAGAAGTTATTTTGTACTGTTTCCAAGGATTCTCCAGAAAGGAATCAAAGTAGCTATTGGTGGATGAAAAGCTTCCCTGGATGTACTGAAGGCCTCAGTCTGAATAGAACTCCTCTGCATCAGGGCTGGCATCACTCTGAACCACAAATTCAAGAAGCCAGTGGCCAGCTTCTTTCTCCTACCAGATGTAGATTATAATAGTTTCAAACTTTGAGACAAAAATCAGAGAACAACATGGCCAAACAGAAGGATACATTGCTTGTCTGTCCCATAAAGACAGAGAATACATCAAATACACAACTACAGTTGGACAAAAAAAGGCACAAGGAGAGAACTAGAAAACATCAATGGAGCAAATCAGGCAAGAGAAAGAAAGTCTATCCAAATTGGAAAAGATGAAGCCAAATTGTTCTTGCTTGCAGATGACATGATCATATACATAAAGATTCCATCAAAAAACAAACAAAAAAAATTCTTAGAGCTGATAAACAAATTCAGTAAAGTTACAGGAAACGAAATCAATATACAAAAATCATTAGTGTTTTTATATACCTACAATGAACTGACAGAAAAAAAAAGTCACAAAAGCAAGCCTACTTACAATAGCTACCAATAAAAAATAAATAAATAAAATATCTGGGAATAAATTTAACCAAGGACGTGAAAGATCTCAACAGTGAGAACTACAAAACACTGCTGATAGAAATTAAGGAGGACACAAAAGGATGGAAAGACATTCCACACTCTTGAGCTGAAAGAATCAACATTGTAAAATGTCCACACCAACCATAGTGATCTACAGATTCAATGCAATTCCCACCAAAATACCAATGACATTCTTTAATGAAATAGGAAAAAAACAGTCCTAATGCTCACATGGAACAACAAAAGACTCCAAGAGCATAAAAAAATAAATAAATAAGTAATGCTGGAAGCATTAAACTACCTTCCTTCAAAATTATACCATAAAGCTATAGCAATCAAAACAGCACAGTACTGTCATAAAAACAGACACATGGACCAATGGAACAGAGTACGGAACCCAGAAATCAATCCATGTACTTACAGCTAACTGATCTTTGACAAAGGCACCAGGAATATATACTGGGGAAAAGACTGCCTCTTCAATAAGTGGTGCTGAGAAAACTGGACATCCACATGTAGAGGAATGGAACTAGACCGCTGTCTTTCACTGTATACCAAAATTAACTCAAAATGAATTAAAGACTTAAATACAAGTCTTGAAACTATAAAACTCCTAGAAGAAAACACAAGGGAAAAACACTTCAGGGTGTTGGACTGGGCAAAACCACAGGCAACAAAAGAAAAAAATAAAGATTGTAACAAGCTAGAAAGCTTCTACACAGCGAAGGAAACAACAGAGTGAAAGATGATCAACAGAATGGAAGAAGATATTTGCACACTGTGCATCTGACAAGATATTAATATCCAGAATATACAAGGAACTTAAACAACTTAATCGTAAAACAAAAATAATCTGATTAAAAGATGGTCAAAGGAGCTGAATATAGACATTTCTCAAATGAAGACATATTAATAGTCAACAGGTTCATGTAAAAATGTTCAACATCACTAATCAGGGAAATGCAAATCAAAACCACATCGAGATATCATCTCATCCCCATTAGGCTGGTTATTATTAAAAAGACAGAGAATAACAAATGCTGGTGAGGATGTGGAGAAAGGGGAACACTTATACACTGTTGGTTTGATTATAAATTAGTACAATCATTATGGTAAACAGTATGGAGTTTTCTCAAACAACTATAGATAAAACTACCATAAGATCCACCAATCCCACTACCAGTTATATATCCAAAGTAATGGAAATCATCATGTTGAAGAGATTATCTGCAGTCCTATGTTTATTGCAGGTCTATTTACCATAGCCAAGATATGGAACCAATCTAAATATCCATCAATGGATGACGGAATAAGGAAGATGTAGTATATATACACAATGGAATATTACTCAGCCATAAAAAAAGAATGAAATTCTGCCTATTGCAGCAGCATGGATGAGCTTGGTGAAGATTATTTTAAGTGAAATAATCCAGGCATAGAAACAGGAATACCACTGTTCTCATAAGCGGGATCTAAAAAATAAATAAATAAATAAGAAAGAAGCAAGGAAACAAAGAAATAATCAAGATAATACTTTGAACATTCAGAAGGAGAGAACAGAACTATGGTTACTAGAGGTAGGAAAAGGGGAGGGGAAGGGAGATTGTGCTAAATTGGTTAATGGATACAAATCAGCTAATTAGGAAAAATAAGTTCTAACGATGTACAATTGAGTGAGGTATCTATAATTAACATTAATTTACTATAAGTTATCAAACGACCAGAAGATAGGAGATCGAATGTCCTCAACACAAAGAAATGATTACATTTTATAATAATGAATATGCTAATTATCATGGTTTGATCATCATGCATTGTAAGCAAGCATTGATATTCAACTCTGTCCCCCACAATTATATATAACCAATTACTTTTCAATTTAAAAAATTAAAATATTGTTGATAGTATTTAAAGAATACATAAATAAATGAAGATATATATATATATATATATATATATATATATATATACCATATTTCCAGACTTGGAAAATTTAATATTCTTTAGATGACAATTTTTCCCGAAGGTTAAATTTATATAGTCAATCCCAATAAGAATTATACAAGGGATTTTGTAGAAATCGCAAGTTGTTTAAAAAATTTCTTTGGAACTACCAAGGACCTAGAATATCCAAAGCATTCTTGGAAAAGTACAAAAGTGGAGAATGAATGCAACTGCATATTAAGATTTACCACAGTTGTCAAGAAAATGTTGCACTGGCCTAAGGGTATAAAAAGAAAGAAAGAAAAGAAAATAGAAATGATAAGTTAATTCTCACTTTTATTATTTCTATAGTTA
>NW_007741777.1:14769-15617 GCF_000696425.1 Galeopterus variegatus | reverse complement strand
TTTTTTATAAATGAAACTAGATATCAAATGATAAAAGACTTCAAAGTACACAAATTTCTGTAAAGAAAATGCAAGATGCTATATAATTAAATGAACATTTAGGTTAGTATTCATCATAGTTGATAGACTCTTAAGAATCTCCTTGATAGGTATTTTCAAGTCAGATTTTTCTTGTGAGACTCAGGGCCATATATTCAACTGGGTGGGTATTATTTCTATGACACCTTCTTCCCAGCATATAGCTGAAAATTGATTATTATCCTCAAGTTCCCTTGTAACTTTCACATCCAATCACCAATTTCTATAGGGTCTACCTCATACATATTTTTTTTTTCTAATTCAACTGTTTTACAGCGATGCAATATTTATTTTCAGTCCTACTATCTCAAAGATATTCTTAAAATTATTACCAGAAAAATCCTTGCAAAATCTATATCCTATCCTGTCATTCTGCTTCCTAAAACACTTTAATGCACTCTCACTCTAATTAAAATAAAATCGAAAATATTCACAGTGGCTTATAAAGCTTTGCGTGATCTTCACTCTGTGTACTTCTAAAGACTTACGTATCTTTATCCCCCAATTTTGTTTACTTCTGTAACACATGTGTTGCTTCGCCAGGACTTTTCCCTGCCTCTACCATTTTTGCTTTGTTATTCTGTGTGTTCCACGACACATAGTATCCCCCAGTCCCCTTTTCCCTTTGTTTTGAAAACACTGTTATAATTGTCCCTCTGTATATCCTTACGCTTGAAACTCTGTATACCTCATTCAATACTGAATTTTCAGCACCTCTTGCAGTAACTAAAACCATATAAGACTTTAATTAAAATTGTTTGAGTAAATGA
>NW_007741777.1:11330-13279 GCF_000696425.1 Galeopterus variegatus | reverse complement strand
TTTTTCTATTCAAGAGCATGTGTTTGTGTTTCCTTCAATGTCTCTAGTACATTTTCATGGTTTCTTCCATAAAGTCTTGAATGTATTTTTGTGAGAATTATTCCAGGAAAATTTTATTCTTCTAAAACACATATTTCTCTAATAAGAATTACCTCATGCATGACTGGTAATTGTGGTATTGGCATTAATATAATATAGAAGTCATGTTGATTTACATTTTCTTCAACAGCAGCTGAATACAAACATAAATGAAAATAGAAAGTCACTGAGAAATATAGTACTTAGGCAATGTCACAGTCCTCTCTTTGACTCAGTTTTGCTTAACTTTTTTTTTTTTTTTTGAGAAGAAGGATGTTAAGGAGCTGCTATAGTCTCACAGAGATGGTATTTCTATGCAAGAAACAAAAAGGACTTGGTACTAAGTCAAAGACCTAAAGTTGAAAAATAATTGTAGCAGGCTGCCCACGCCAGCCCAATTCAGCTATCATCCATCTTAAATGTGACTGAGAACAGTGACAGTGAGAAGACATGGTCACCACATAGAATGCAGCAGGTTGCACTTGATGGCACTAGATTAGGTACTGTTTATAGCCAATAAGCAAGTCCTATTTGAAGCTACATAAGCATCTTTATTGTCCCCCTAGTTAAGCAGCTCAAATTCTTCCTTACACACCTTTCATCAAGTTACATTTGTCTATTAAAAAAAAAAAAACCTAGATATGCTATAATACTACTTTGATAGAAATTTGGCATGCCTTTTTAANAAAAAAAAAACCTAGATATGCTATAATACTACTTTGATAGAAATTTGGCATGCCTTTTTAACCTTGTTAATATGTTATTAGAAGTGTTATTGACTTATTAGTACTCCAGCTATAAAGTTGTGAAGATTTGAATAATTTATTATTAACTCTACTTTTCTCATAACCATATACTTTTTGTAGTGAATGAATTTTCAAAATACAAGTTTTTTTTAGGAACATATATAATGCAGTTGCAGAAACTATTAATATGACCTTTTCTCATGTATGGTTTTTATTTGAAATAATTCTCAATTTTATTGATGCTAGTGTATAAGCATGGACTTCATTATTGTATTTTAGTTTTGTCTCCTGCCACTTTGCAAAATTCAAATAGTAATATCTATAACAGCATCTGATCCTTGTATATAGGNGGTTTTTTTTTGCTTTCTATACAGATAATTATATCATCTGCAAAAAAGTAGTATTTTTATTCTTTTGTCCACAAATGTCACACTTTTTCATCCTTTAGTTTACTTGCTAAGCCTTGCATTAAAACATTGAATAGTAATGCTAATATTTTTAAGAAAATGTTTTCATCATTTAAAAGTTTAATACTCTGTTAAGATATTTGAAAATTCCTTTTTGCGATGTAAATAACTTTCCTTTTATTCTCAGTGTAAGAATTTTACTATGAATGTGTTTTGAATTTTATTTAATTTTCTATTCCATCTATTGAGATACAAAGATGACGTTTCTCCTTTTTGAGATGTAATGGTAAGTCAAACTACATGTCTCTGGAAAATTAAATATTTCAGGTTGGGCCTTTTAAGAAAAGTTCTGGTGTAAAGCAGAAGTGTCATATGAATAAACATCCTTTTGCCTTACTTTTACTTTTGCATAAGATGTCTTAACTTTTTAAGTAGAATGATTAGTTTACTAATTTTTAGCTTTTTTTGTTAAAATAATATGTAATCAATAAATTTCTCTCTAATTATAGCCTTAGTTGTATATCAATTTTTGGTCATATAGTGTTTTTCATGTAATTGACTTTAAAATATATTCTAATTTCCTTCACAATTCTTACTTCATCTATAAAGTCTAGATTTTTTTATTTTTTTATTTATTTTATTTATTTATTTATTATTTTTTTTTGTGTGTCTTTTGTCTTTTTCCATGTCCGGCAACGGATCGCAACCCTCAGTGTTG
>NW_007741777.1:8975-10292 GCF_000696425.1 Galeopterus variegatus | reverse complement strand
GGAGTGCCGCCGCACTTCCCAAGTGGCGCACTATCCAGTGCGCCACTGGGCCGGCCCAAAGTCTAGATTTTTTTAAAAAACTATTCAAATATATTGGGTTTTTCCAGGTATATATTGATATTGAATTTTAACTGAATACTAAATTGCAACTGCATTGCGCTCATACATTATAGTCTAAATGTCACCAATACTTTGGGAAAAAAATGACACTAGTTCTATGTGATAAGTTTGCACAAATATTTCACGTTTGTTTAAAGAGAATGTGGTTCCTCAATTTGGGGTGCAATGTTTTAGATGCCAGTTAGATCACTAATTTTTTATTAAATTGTGTTTGATTAATTATATTCATCCGTTACAGCATTGGTTTTGATGTAGACTAATTTGCTGTTCATTTCTTTAGGTGCTCACAGATTTTTTTATTGTATTTATCAAATACTGAGAGAAATTTACAATTTCTACAACAGTAAATTTGTCAATTTTTCCTTGCAATTCTATCATTTTTTTGTTTTGCATATTATAAGGCCATTTTTAAAAAAGATCTTACTTCTAATACAAACAGATAGACCAAACAAAATAAATAATCAGCATATTAAAAGGCAATAAATAATGTGGGGAAAAAGCAGGGAAAATAGATAGAACATAATAGGGGTAATTAAAATTTTATACAAGTTAGTCAGGAAAGAACTCACTGAAGCAAGGAAAACTTGTGAGTAAGAGAGCAGAGTTTTACAAGAATGAATAAGGAGAACTGATTTTGAACTAATGTCTAATCTAAGACTGAATGACTGAGAAGAATGAATAAGAGTTGGGTTAATAATCAGGTGACTGTCCTAGTCTGGGACACAGCATGTGTGAAGGTGCTGGAGAAAGAGAAAGACTGGTGTATTTCACAAATAGAAACAAAAGAAAAAAGTGGCTGAAGACGTATATTCCCAACTGGAAGACAGCATTACCAGAGTAGGTGCCTTTCATATGTCAAAACATGATGCGATGCCTATAGTATGTTTTTCTCCATCATTAACATGAATGCACATGTATCAACACACTGTTAATAAATAAATGTACTGTCGCTTTAAGTATATAAAATAATAAATATGCTGTTAATAAGGTTCTTAGAGATTCTTTTTCATTATAGAAGTTTTAAAAAATTTTAGACTGATGATAATAAAATAAATTAGTACTATAGTCAAAGTTCCAAGTTAAATAGCCTAATGAAAGAAATGGAAATATTATGGGTCTTGAACATGTTTCTTTGTGCTTAATTGAAAAAATGTTGCTATGAAATAAAAGAGTTTATAAGGTAGCTGCATTTGCTAA
>NW_007741777.1:3594-7486 GCF_000696425.1 Galeopterus variegatus | reverse complement strand
CAAATAGAAAAGAGACAGAGTAAAATCAGCTTCAACAGTGGGCATCAGTATCCCATGGCCAGTAAGCCTTATCCTGCAGCTAATGCACAGAGATGACCTGCATACACCCCTCCCAGGCAGCAGGAGAAAGAAGCCATTCTCTTCCCATGGGGAACAGTTATAGAAGTGACATTAGCCAGGTATAATATGACACACATGCTGAAGCAGAACAAAGGAGAACACACTGAGTCTGAAACAGGGAAAGATATTCCCTCACAAGGTGATAAACCCAGCATTGGCTGTGAGGGCTCCTTATCTCTCGGGATCAAATTTTGCATTGACACCAAGAAATGTGGGCAGCACTGCAAAGGTAAAGACAGCTAACCATAACATGATTAACTCCTAATATTAACAACAACCTATCTGGGAGCCTCTTATCTAATGGTCAGCCGAAAAATGTTCACTCTTTCTAAGCCTAGAAAAATGCACTGCTCTAGCTACCATAAGTTAATTTGCCTTTTTCTAATTTGAAAAAAAAAAATGAAAAGAGCTGGTGATAAGGAGGAACTCTGTCTTTAATATGTTGCACATTATCCTGTGACAAATTGGCATTTTTGTGGTTTGGGGAATGAATAAGTTTAAGAGAAAAAGCTCTAAGTAATTGCAAGATCTATATAATATTTAATTGTTCTTTCATGCCAAAGAATAGGCTAGATCAATGTTTCCAAAAAATGCCTGTTTGATTCTTTTTGAAAGGTTTGGGTTTGAGACATACACATTTGTATTTTAAAAAATCACCCCAGGTGATTTATATAGTGAAGGTTTGGTAAACATTGAAATAAATCAATATGCTTCTATCCTTCAAGAATCAGAATAAACCATAAAACTTCTTTTTGGAGAAAAATTCCCACAGGCTACATTCTAAAGATTTTGATTTAGTAGGTCTGAGGTGAAGTCTAGACACTTTTTTTAAAGTGTCATGAAATAAATCAATATGCTTCTATCCTTCAAGAATCAGAATAAACCATAAAACTTCTTTTTGAAGAAAAATTCCCACAGGCTACATTCTAAAGATTTTGATTTAGTAGGTCTGAGGTGAAGTCTAGACACTTTTTTTAAAGTGTCGTATTCTGATGTGCATTTGAGGCTGCAAACCACTGAATTACACCTTCTGAGGAAGACGATCACAGCTGTGTTCTGAACTTACAAGTGCACTGTGTAAAAGCAGCTGCTTCCATCCTTATAGTAACACAGAAGAACACATCCTAGGAAGGAATAATATGGCCATCAGAATTTCTGGCATTCATGAGGCTTTATAGGAACCAATAACACATCTGGAGTCAGGAAGTTTAGAAAGTTTCTGCTAAATTTGGTCAGAGGTCTATTGTATCTCTCAGTCCGCAAGAAATTCCTCACCCTTCATCCTGAATAAAGAGCCTCAGAAAATCAAGTAAGCCATCATCATATCTCTACCAGCCTCTGAATCCCTCCACTCTCTCCTCCCATCTCTAAGAAAAGCACTTCTGAAGGAAGTCAAAATTAATCAGATGGTTGAAAAGGCACATCTCTCTCAAACCTGTCAATACACTGTTGAGAGAAGTTAAAGGAGTTAATAGGAGGAAAACTTCTATTTTTGGAAATATGACAGATTACATAGCATGAAAAACCGCATATTTAAAAAATATCCAAAACTTCTGAATAAGAAAAGTTGAACACTCTTTCCATTAAAGTATGTTTTTTTTTCCCAAAGTTAAAAGTAGAATTCTGATAAATAGACAAAATGAAATTGCATCAACAACTTAACAAACAGATTGAGGGATGCAGTTAAAAATCATAATGATTCAAAGTACATTTGAGGAATAGGGATATACATATTCCAAGAGGAAAGATATTTAAAACATCAGAATAGAATTACTAGCATCACATACAAAAATAAAGTAATAAATGGCAATAAATTATAACCTTTGGTGTTATCTATTCTACTGAACAGAATTATTTTTATTGCTATCTGACAAGAATTCCTTTTATTGCCTTTGATTTTCTGGAAGTTAACCTCTACCTTTAGAGAAGTAAAAAATAGTTTAATCATTAGTAAATAGAATGCCAAAACATATACACACCTGTAGAGAATCACATAATTCCTGCTAGACAATGCCCAGCACTATAATGAAAAAACACTCAGTAGTCTGTTTGAATATTTTTTCTTAACAGTATTTACCTTTTTAGTCATAAGTAATCCTTAAAAATTAGTATTCACCACAAAAGGATGGTCTGAGTATATGTCATTTAAGTAGGTTCATCAAGGGTTAATTAATGTGTTAAATCTCCTTATACTGGTCAGCGCATGTAGAGACATTTGGTGTTAAGTAACTGCTAGGTCAGAAAATTAACCTCTGTCTGGAGATTTAATAAGTACTCTAGAACTGTACTTTCAATAATACTTATTATTTGCTCTTTTATTTGAGATTAGGCAACCAAGCCTAAGAAACACACTTCTATTCATTGTTGAGGTCCCCAAATTTGCCAAGATTCATGGCCTACAAGAAAGTCACTTTTCTTACTACTGATGCCACTTGAGCTCCATAAATCATAGAACACGTAATATGCCAATTTTCTGTGAGGGCTGTGTAGGCATTGTCTCCACCTAGAAAGTACAACACAAGATCCTTAATGGGTGGGCTTATCATACATGATTACATAAGTGGCATTCTCAAAAATAAGACCCATGGCCTTACTTTCATAATTTATAGCCCAATTACATCCTGTAAAAAAGGAGGACATATTCTAATCAAACCAATTTGAATAATTATATTGCCATGAAAATAAATATGGATCAGTATAAATATTAATTTTTGAATTTTGAGTCATCAAAGGGAATCATATATTTAAAATATTTTATTTCAGTTTGTGAAAGCAATAGTATAATTTGTATGTTAAAGATAAAAGAGAAAGATAAATCACTTCCTCAATTACTCATCAGAAAACAGACTATTAAAATAATATCAACAGTTTTGCAAAGCAATTGACTAAAATAATAGTTCTCTAATCAGTTTATACAGTGCTACCTATTAATTCTTGTTTTGATGGGTCTTCAGTAAGCAATGAGTTTCAGAAGTCATCTGAACTGAAAAGAGCCATGGAAGTCATGACTGAGTTCCTTAGTACATTTGATAATTTTCTAAGATATGTCAGTGTACAAGTCTGTACCCAAACCTACTATTTAAACTGTCAATTATTAATAGCCCTTTTACAACTTCTGAAAACCCAATTTCTAGCTTGTAGCTTATAGCAAGTAGAGTTTTCAGGCAATAGAGGGAAGGAAGAATTACCAGTTTGATAAGATGTTTCTGTTCTAAAGATCTATTCTTTGCAGTTTTCTTAATATATTTTCTTAATGTATTTGAGCTTCCAAATAGACACAAATAATATAAACTGAAGGAGGCATGGATGAAGGAGGCACGCAAGACCCGGGCTGACAGTTCACCAGAGAAGTTCTGCTTTATTCAAGGACTGTGCATATATTTATAGGGAGCTGCATTCTGGGTTTCGATGGGGGTGGATGGGGCAGTAGCTGATTGGACGGGGCTGGGTGGGAGGTGAGCCTTGACTTGTGACTGGTTGAAGTTTGGCGCCGGCGGGCTTGTTTACTGCGGAGAAGAACCCGGAAGAGCACCATATTGCCAGGGAGTGACCGCCCCCCCCGCTTGAGTGCCTATGGTATCCCTACATAAACAATAACAACAAAAACGAACCATATTCCCTTCTCTCGCTCAACAGAGAATAGATCTTCATTTCTACTAACAGAAATCACCAAATGGTCACATCACAAAACCAAATTTCCAGTCATCGCTGCCATTAACAAAGAAAAGCTCCAAATCAAACAAAAACCAGAATAAATCTTGACTAATAACCA
>NW_007741777.1:2522-3486 GCF_000696425.1 Galeopterus variegatus | reverse complement strand
AGAAATCACCAAATGGTCACATCACAAAACCAAATTTCCAGTCATCGCTGCCATTAACAAAGAAAAGCTCCAAATCAAACAAAAACCAGAATAAATCTTGACTAATAACCACCAAAGCCACAACAATCAGAAACTGCCATTCTCTCTTGAGAATTGCTCAGGTAGCCAAGGACATGCTTGGAAACAGCACACGAAGTGTCCTTGTTCTTCTTGGGCAGCACGATAATTGCCCTTGGCTACTTAGTCACCATGGGTATCTTTGTGGAAAGCCCCAAATATTTAAATTATGATATTCAAAAAGCTAAAAATATGACACTACAATACATGTAAAATTAACACATATCAAAGACATTAAATAACTCATTAAAGAGGGAACCAGTAAGATGGCAAAGCTGGTTTGATGGCATTTGAGAGCAGAGGTTTATATATTCTACTAGAAAAGTTTTTAAATACCTTAAATAGTAAAATTAGATTGTCAAATTAGATACAAAACTGGTAAATGTTCTTTTGGGCAACAAAGGGTAACCTTTGAGATCATCTTTTTAACAGGCCATAATTTGTATTGGTCTGACACAAGAGTAATTTGCAAGTTAACCTCTACCTTTACAGAGTTGTAAAATTTCTAATTAACAGTAAATAAAAAACCAAATGACCTAAACAGCCCTGGAGAATCAGAGAGCCTAGGCACTGCACAAAACAGATATCCAGTAAAAGTTTTTGACTATTTTCCAGTATTTAATAATTTTTTCTAACATTTCAAATACACACTCAGTTTCACGCAGGGTAATTAAAATCTCCAATGTCCACCTCCCTCAAAAAAAAAGATAGATGGTGTATTGGTTTGCTAGGACTGTCATAAAAGAATTTTACAAACAGGTTGTCTTAAACAATAGATGTCGGGCCTTAAAAACCAATGCCACCTTAAGTGACATTACAAGCGGCGCCATTATGGGCCCACAAGGGC
>NW_007741777.1:0-1572 GCF_000696425.1 Galeopterus variegatus | reverse complement strand
TGGCAGCCTAAGACGGCGCCAGGAGGAAGTAGGGTGGGGGTGTCTGCGGGAACCTTGCTTAAGCCCTTATTGGCCAAATATGTGCTTCTGTGCTCCTGAAAGGCATTGAGACAGGATACATGCCCTTGACCTTTAAGCT
This sequence comes from Galeopterus variegatus, assembly GCF_000696425.1. Classification (NCBI taxonomy): domain Eukaryota; kingdom Metazoa; phylum Chordata; class Mammalia; order Dermoptera; family Cynocephalidae; genus Galeopterus; species Galeopterus variegatus. Next base: position 1,433 of record NW_007741777.1, on the reverse strand, counting down.
GAATGTTAAAACCTCCCCTCCCTATCTGCTTATAAAAGCCAGTGCTTGTGTGGTAATAAATGGAACTGCTCGACAGAACCCCCGCTGTGTCTGAGTGTCCTTTACCTGGGCTGTTTGGGGAGCCGGTGGTGTGCTCACCTCTCTTCATGGCTCTCTTCCCCCATCTGCTTCCAAAGGGGACAGGAGGGAAAGAGTAATCCGGGCCGTTCGCTCGCTCACCAGAAGGAACAGGCTAGTGCTATTCGGGTTGGCCAGCGGCCAACCCAACAGAGTGTTGCCCCGTGTGAGGACTTTTAAAGGNTGTCCTTTACCTGGGCTGTTTGGGGAGCCGGTGGTGTGCTCACCTCTCTTCATGGCTCTCTACCGCCATCTGCTTCCAAAGGGGACAGGAGGGAAAGAGTAATCCGGGCCGTTTGCTCGCTCACCAGAAGGAACAGGCTAGTGCTATTCGGGTTGGCCAGCGGCCAACCCAACAGAGTGTTGCCCCGTGTGAGGACTTTTAAAGGCGAGCAAGTGAGGCCCCCGGCTGCTCGGTCCTGAGAGAAGGTCGATGAAGGGTGATCAACCAGCAGAGTGGCCCCCACAACCACGGTAGTCGCCGTGAAGTAATCCGCCTGCATGTCAGGGTGAGTACCATAACGGGGAAGTCCCTGCACTTCTCTACTCTTTGCTCCCTTTGTCCCTTCCTCACAGGGCAACATGGGAGGTGTGTGTGGAAAGAGTGCTGAGATAGCCTGCAAGGCTCTAAAGTACATGTTAAAAAGCAGAGTCCTAGAAATATCTGACTCCACGGCCACCAATGCCTGGCATCATGTGGTGTAGGTAGCCCCTTGGGCACCTTCGTCCAACTTATTCTCATATGAGACTTGGGACCGGGTTCAGATCCTGGCCAGAAAGAATGAGATTAGTCATGGGCTAGCTCCCCGCTTAGGGTTCTACCTAACCATCTCTGCCCTAAAGCTTTGCTTCCATCCCGAGCATCAAGAAGGGGCAGAAAGGGATTGGGCGCAGTTTGATGAGGAGAGAAAAAAGGAAACAAAGCTAACAATGCAAGGCCCGAGCCATTGAGTGATACCTATGACCCTACCCTGTGCCCTCTTCTCCCTGCATTCTCACCCTGCCAAAGTTTAGCCAAAGGAGAGAAAGCAGCACCTGAAGAAGTGGAGGAGGCTAGTCCACCTTTGAAAACATCCCCGGCAGAGCTGCAGGCTTTTCCTGTCATGGCTCTCTGGAAACCCCCAGCTGTCTGCAGCCTGTGGGAGGAAGCGGCCCCTCAGGCCTATCTGGTCAATGTTGTAAAAGAACTAAAAAAGGCTATTGCTGAGGCCAGGACTTTATCCTCAGCCTTGCAGGCTCAGACACAAAACTTAATCGAAGCCTTCAAGACGTTTACCGCCCTGATCCCCTCAGGAAACAATACTTCCCCACCCTTC
>NW_007741776.1:0-23994 GCF_000696425.1 Galeopterus variegatus | reverse complement strand
AGCTACTGCTGCTTGTTTTTGGTTTCCATTTACGTAGTATATCTTTTTCCATCCTTTCACTCTTAGTCTGTGTGTGTCCTTACAGGTGAGGTGAGTCTCTTGAAGACAGCAGCACACAGTTGGGTCTAGCTTTTTTATCCAGTCAGTCTGTGTCTATCTGGGAGCTCTAATGTTGAGTATATACATATTTGTGATTGTTATGTCTTCTTGCTGGATAGGTCCCTTTATCATTATATAGTGGTCTTCTTTTTTTTTTTTTATGGTTTTTGGTTTAAAGTCTATTTTATCTGATATAAGAATAGCTACTGCTGCTTGTTTTTGGTTTCCATTTACGTAGTATATCTTTTTCCATCCTTTCACTGTTAGTCTGTGTGTGTCCTTACAGGTGAGGTGAGTCTCTTGAAGACAGCAGCACACAGTTGGGTCTAGCTTTTTTATCCAGTCAGTCTGTGTCTTTTGGATGGGGAGTTTAATTCATTTACATTTAGGGTTGTTATTGACAGGTATTATTTTACTCCTGGCATTTTATTGCTTTTTGTTTAGATGTTTTAAATATCTTTTGTTCCTTTTATTATTTGTCTTTAATGTTTGTTGGTTTTTTGAGGTGCTAAGATTTAGTTTCTTTCTCTTTCTTTTTTGCATTTTTGTTTTACCAGTGGGTTTTGTTTTTCATATGTATTCATGATAGTGATTATTGTTTTTTGGGTTCCAGATGAAAGACTTCCTTGAGAATTTCTTGTAGGGCTGGTTGGGTGGTGGCGAATTGCAGTTTCTGTTTGTCTTGGAAATACACTATTTCTCCCTCATTTCTGAAGGATAGCCTTGCTGGGTATAGTATTCTTGGCTGACCATTTTTTTCTTTTGTTATTTTGAACATATCATCTCATTTTCTTCTGGCCTGTACATTTTCTGTTGAGAAGTCTACTGTTAGTCTGATTGGGGCTCCTTTATAGGTGACTTGACACTTTTCTCTTGTTGCTTTTAGAATTCTCTCTTTGTCTTTGAGCTTTGCCAGTTTGACTAATGTGTCTCAGAGAGGATCTTTTTGGATTGAATCTGTTTGGGGATCTTTGGGCTTCTTGGAATTGAAGGTCCATGTCTCTCGCTATACCTGGGAATTTTTCCATTATACTGAATAGGTTTTCAGTGCCTTTTCCTTTCTCCTCCTCCTTCTGGAACACCCATGATACCCATGATTTGAATGTTTGTGTGCTTCAGGTTGTCTGCTAGCTCTCTTAGATTTTCATTTCTTTTTTTTTTAATTTTTTTATTCTTTTTCCTTTATTTTGTCCACCTGGGTTATTTTGAAAAGACCGTCTTTGAGATCTGAAATTCTTTCTTTTGCTTGCCCTGACCTGCTGCTTAAGCTCTCAGTTGTGTTTTTTATTTCATTAAATGAATTCCTTGAGTTCTAGGAGTTCTGCTACATTCTTTTTTTATGGTGTAAATCTGTTTATAAATTTCCTCCTTCACATCCTGGATATTTTTTCTTGTTTCAGTGTGTTTTTTTAATTGAGTCTTCTCTTATTTCTTTGAGTTTTCTTAAGATTGTTGCTTGGAATTCTTTTCAGTCATTTCAAGGGTTTCCTGCTCTGTGGATTCTGGTACTTGAGAATTACTGTATTCCTCTGGCAGTGTCATATCTTCTTGTTTGTTCATATTTCCAGTGTGTCTACATTGATGTCTGGTTATCTGGTAGAGCAGTTGTTTCTTCTTTTACTCTGGAGTGAGCTTTGAGGAAAAAGACTTTTTCCTCTATTTGCAGACTCCACTGGTGACCCTCCTTTATGTCAGTGCAGTCAAGTGTGCGGTGGGCTGCCTGCAGGTTGGTCCTGGTTGCTACTGTGGCATGAGCTGTCCTCGTGGCAGCAGTAGCTGTGGCAGTGGCTGTGGTGGACCACCTGTGTGGAAGTGGTGTTTATGGTGCTCTTGCCTTCTTGTTTGGGCAGTGGGAGGGCTTCCTGGGGCTTCTGCTTGTGTCCCCAGTCATAGGAGGCTCCAGAATTTGAAACTTGTCTAAATTCAGGTTGAGGCATAGTTGAAAAGGAGAGAAAAGATGTAATTTATCCCAAAATAAACAGAGTGCTTTGTGACATTGTCTGGCTTTGCAAAAGCTCACTTTGAAGTAATACCATTTATGGATAAACGTTTGTGATGTTTTACAAGGTGAACATCCTCTGCCATATTCTGATCTGTTAACTTTCCCATCTTCCATGGAAATTTAAATCCCTGAATCATAGTATCGGTTCATTTGAACAAACGTATTGCTGATTTGTTATGTATAAGATCTGAGATAGAGTTTTCTGAGGAGTGAGTTGTAATGGGGGTAAAGAAAAACTTGAGAGGAAGCATTTAAGAACCAAAACCTCTATCCTAAAGAAATTTATATACCAGTGAGTCAGATAAAACAGGGATATGAGAAACTACAGTGTGAGTATTTGTCAGAGAGGCACATAGAAAGTTTACTTCTGATGGAGGTGGGTGTGTGTAGGGATCGATTGGAGGAAGTTTTATGGGTTTTTAATTATTCTAGAAGGATGGTGATGACTTCAACACTAGGGACAAGATGTAGGGATCAGGTGAGCTACTCTGGGAGGAGGAGTGAAGAAAAGTGTGGGTGTTTTTAGATTTCTTATTTGGTGATCTGAGGCTGTTGCTGTGGGGAGTAGATAATTTAAAAGAAGTTTTAGGTCTTAATATTTCCTATAACCGGTCATCTTTAAAAATAAATAAATAAATAAATAAAATAAAGTAACCACTTTGCATTTGCTGTATCATTTTTTCCCCTAGAATGTTGACTATCTCAGAAAATGATTCTCTAGATGATATTGAATTAATGGCCAGGATATTCCATAGGTAATTAACTTTTTAAAGAGAATATTTTTCAAATTTGTATTGAGACTTCATGTGTTATTGATTTCCAAATTCTACTAACTTGCTATAAGTGATGAAAGGAATAGTTTTTGATGTAAAAAAAAATTCCTTTTGAATATGATTTAGAGTATTTGTCAGAGAGGCACATAGAAAGTTTACTTCTGATGGAGGTGGGTGTGTGTAGGGATCGATTGGAGGAAGTTTTATGGGTTTTTAATTATTCTAGAAGGATGGTGATGACTTCAACACTAGGGACAAGATGTAGGGATCAGGTGAGCTACTCTGGGAGGAGGAGTGAAGAAAAGTGTGGGTGTTTTTAGATTTCTTATTTGGTGATCTGAGGCTGTTGCTGTGGGGAGTAGATAATTTAAAAGAAGTTTTAGGTCTTAATATTTCCTATAATTGGGGCCGGCCCATGGCTCACTCAGGAGAGTGCGGTGCTGATAACACCAAGGCCCCGGGTTCGGATCCCATATAGGGATGGCCAGTTCGCTCACTGGCTGAGCGTGGTGCTGACAACACCAAGTCAAGGGTTAAGATCCCCTTACCGGTCATCTTTTTTAAAAAAAAAAAATTCCTATAATTGAATTGGAATTCTCCAAAATTAAAAACATGCAAAGATAATGGATTGTGTTGTTTTGATATTGTTATTGGATTGGTATTACATTTGTTAATATATACTGTACAGAGTAATATACTCTGCTGTTACCTGCTATTGAAACAACTAATGCTATATATTATATATAGCAATTTACTCAGAAATCTGTCCTTACGTTATGTCCCTGCACAATACCCTCTAATGCAGCGGTTCTCAAATTTTAGTGTGATTACTGGGCTCCACCCCATGGGTTTCTGACTCAGGAAGCCTGGGGTGGGGCCTGGGACTTTGAATTTTCTTACACGTTCCCAGGTGGTGCTGTTGCTGTTGGTCTGGGGACCACACTTTGAGAATCACTACTGCTCTAGTGACTTTTCTCTTGCAATAAAGCCTGTTCTCCTTGCTCTTGGCCTGCAGCGTCCTACATGAATTAGCCCCTGGTTCCTCTTTTCCCTCATTGGCATGTGTCTATTCCTCATACGCCGTGTTCTTTCTGGGCATGGAGCAGTCCAAGCTCATTCCCACCTCAGGGCCTTTTCATGGAATGTCTTCCCCAGATGTTTCTAGTAGCTGGTTTCTTCAGTCTCAGCTTAGATGCCCCCTCCCCTTGAGGTGCCTTTCCTGATCACGATTTACCATCCTCCCCTCGTAACCTCCATAATTCTCTGCCATATCACTTTATGTACTGTGCTCATTTGTGTATTACTAGTCTCTTCTCTGCCCAGAAGAATGCACTGTATTATTGTGTAAACTATACTTATGCTGTAGGTGCTCAGTAAGTACTGATGGATGAGTGAATGAAAGATATTGAAGTCAGCAAGGAGTTGGGATTGCGAGGAAGGCATAGAACCAGGAGCCTCCCTGATTGATAGGATGTCACTCCTGTAAGTCTCAGTGTAAAGGTGACTGTCTGTTTACACATAGGAAGTGATTATGGTATCAGATATCTAAGGCCAGCAGGCTACTTTCTGATAGAACACTATTTTTCAGTATGTAATGAAGTTTTCCTTCAATTAAAGTAACCACTTTGGGGTCCGCCCGTGGCTCACTTGGGAGAGTGTGGTACTGATAACACCAAGGCCACGGGTTCGGATCCCATATACGGATGGCTGGTTTGCTCACTGGGTGAGCGTGGTGCTGACAACACCAAGTCAAGGGTTAAGATCCCCTTACCAGTCATCTTTAAAAATAAATAAATAAATAAATAAAATAAAGTAACCACTTTGCATTTGCTGTATCATTTTTTCCCCTAGAATGTTGACTATCTCAGAAAATGATTCTCTAGATGATATTGAATTAATGGCCAGGATATTCCATAGGTAATTAACTTTTTAAAGAGAATATTTTTCAAATTTGTATTGAGACTTCATGTGTTATTGATTTCCAAATTCTACTAACTTGCTATAAGTGATGAAAGGAATAGTTTTTGATGTAAAAAAAAATTCCTTTTGAATATGATTTATGATTTTGCCTTAAGTAACTCAAATTTGGCTGATAGAAGCCGAAGGGGTGATGTTAAAAATATGCTGTGGTAAAAAGTGGTACACTTTGTAGAAGTAGGTTTACCATCATTGAGCCTTAATAGAACATTGGTAGACATAAGTCATGGTAATTGATGAAGATTTTAAAAAGCAGTTTAATGGCCCCAAGAGTAAACTTCTTATAGGCCTTTGTAAGCAGTGATTCTCTGATACCTGTAATATGGTTGGAACCCATCATAAGGGAGGTGGAGAGTGTCTCTTTGAAGGGAAGAACTTAAAGGACTCAAAGATGTAGTGTCCCTGTGGCTCCTGAGGGAGGCTCTTCAGAGACCCCCATTAGTGTGGTTTGCCCACTCAGATCTTGGGGAAATGGGAACGGGCAGCCCCAGCTGGGGTAGCAGAGCAGCACACTTCCTGCAGAAGGTTGGCAGCCTAGCCCACAGCTAGTGCAGAGCGTGCCTCAGTTAGGGAGCCAAACTGTCCTGAGCTCTTGGTGTGCAGTCCCTGCCAGCAGAGTGAGCACTGGAGCAGACAGCCCGGTCTGTGAGGAACAGGACGCAGAGGTCACAGAAGACTGGAATGATCTGCATCTCGTTTCTAAACTCCTTATGGTGGTGTGAGCCGTGGTTGGGCTAAACGGCTGTGTGTGTTTGCGAGATTGGAGGAAGCTTTGGTTCCTGTTGCTGTTTCTTAGTTAAATCCCCTTTCTGTATCATAGGGTTGAAAGAGTTGCTTTTGCTTGGTCAGGTTATAGGAAGCCTGGTGGCGTCCTCCTCTTACAGAAAGTATCCTGGGGCCTTCCTTCATGAGGGCTACAACAAAATATAAAAATGAAGTAATAGTTTACACTTACGTCTCCACAGAAGAATTCTTAAACATGGAAATCGTTTAGGTTTTTCTCACATCTCAATACTAGCATAATTACCTGTCTGTTCTGTGGTGAGTTTCCTGTGAGTTGTAAAATATGGGGAGGATTTATGTCACTCTTTTTACAGATTGTTCATTTTTCTTTAAAGGACAATTAAAAAAAATTTTTTTTTTCCTCTTAGGTAAATCTAAGGGATTTGCGTTTTCATAAATCAGAACTCTGAAGGTGTTATTGCCAAGCTCAGTCTCCTTTCTGTGACAGGGAACATCGTATTCTCTTGGTTCCTTTTTTCTTTCTGCGGAACTTCATGTGATTTTCTAAATCAAATGAGTAACCTTTAGACAGTCTTGTATTTCCTCTTGGTAAAGTCTTTCAAATTTTAACTATTGCCAAGCTCAGTCTCCTTTCTGTGACAGGGAACATCGTATTCTCTTGGTTCCTTTTTTTCTTTCTGCGGAACTTCATGTGATTTTCTAAATCAAATGAGTAACCCTTAGACAGTCTTGTATTTCCTCTTGGTAAAGTCTTTCAAATTTTAATCTGAAATAATTCCTCTTTATTCTTATATCAATAGCATAATATTATAGCTATGGGGAGTACATATTCTATAAAAAAGGGACTCTTAAAATAAATCTATGACCCATTCTTTTTAAATGAAATTATCTTGGGTTTTTGGAGAGGCAAGCCTTCATTCACATATAACTTTGGCATGAATTACTGTGCAGAGCACCTGGAAGTTGTCTGGCACAATGTAATATAAATAATATTTTACCTTTTTGTGAGTCCTTTTCTTGAGATTGACCACTGCAAGAAGTAGAAACAAGTAGTAATCACATTTATCACTTTTAATGAAATATTTTCACATTCTTTTATCACAGTTTATATTATATTACATATCACTTTATATTGTAAGTTATTGTAAAAGCTGCTTTCCTAGTTGTGAAGTGTTTATAGGATCACCCCTGGGCAGTTAATACTGGTCTAGAGTGCAGGAGTTAGAGACAGGGATTCATTAACATCAACACCATTTTCCATCTCTACTGGGTCATTCCCATCCCTTAAAACATTCTGTAAAAACTCTGATCTTCAGATAAAACCAAAACAAAATACTTCTTTCACTTTGTGTCCTCTCCCATTGATGTTTCCATTTTCTCTGCCCTGAGTTAAAGTGCGCCTTGGAAGAGTCACCTGTACTGTGTCCCTACTTCTTTCCCTCAGGCTCTCTAGCCTTTTCCACCCAGGCTTTGACCCCTCTTACTCAGACAGTGCTCATCAAGACTGTCAGCAGCCTCCACCTCTCCAGATCCAGTGGTCAGTTGTCAGCCTCATTTCTTACACCTCTAAACTTCACTGGACATATCCTCCTTTCTGAAACACTTTCTTTACTTGGTTTCTGGTATACCACACTCTGCTGGGTTTCTTTCTATATTTTTATCGATGGATCTTTCTCAAGCTCCTTTGCTGTGTCCTTGTACTCCATGAGGCCTCTGCATGTTGTTTGACTAGCTCAAGACACAGTCTTCAGCTTTTTCTGTCTCTAGCTGTCCCTAGGTCTCATCGTGTCTTATTATGGCTTTAAATGCGTCTACGTGCTCATCTCTTAATTTTATCATCTCAGTCATACTTGTATGTTAGACAGCCTCCTTATGTCTCCATTGAGTGTCCCACGGCTATCTCATACTTAGTGTAGAGGCCCTGTCCTGGGGGCCCTTCTCCAATCTGGTCCTCCTTTCTCTTCCTCTCAGTAAATTGTACCACTTTTTACCCATTTGCTTAGGCAACAAATCCAGTTTCACTTATAATTTTTCTCTACTTTCACATCCCACATCATGTCCAACATGCAAGTCTCGTTGGCTTTATCTTCAAATATAACCCAAGTCCAGCCATTTTCCACTACTTTTGCTGTTACCTGCAAGCTGTGCTTCCATCATATCTTGTATTGTGTGTTGTATTTACCTCTTAATTGGTCTTCCATGCCTGTCCTCCTGTAATCTATTCACATAGTAGCCAGAGTGATTTTTTAAACAACATAAATCACTCCACTACGCTGTTACATCCTCCAATGACCTCTTCTTTTTAAAAATGGAAATGTAATACATGTACCATAAAATTCATCAGTTTGAAGTATGCATAATTCAGTGGTTTTTAGTATATCCACAAGATTGTGCAACCATCATCACTAATTCTAGAACATTTTCATCACTCCACACAGTTGCCCTGTCCCCATCAGCAGTCACTCCCCATTTCACTTCTCCGCAGCCCCTGGCAACCATTCATCTGCTTTCTGTCTCTAATGATTTGCTGTCAGTGGGCCTCTTAGATTAAAGTCCAGGTTCCTTGCTTTGGCTTTAGACAGTGGTTCTCAGTGCATGGTTTCTGGACTGGCAGTATCATCATCACCTGGGAGCTTGTTAGAAATGCAGAATTCTCAGTCCCATCCCAGATCTACTGAGTCAGACACACTTAGGGTGGGGCCCAGCAATCTGAGTTTAACAAGCCTCTGTTTTTGCCAAAGTTTGAGAACCTCTGGTCTATAAAGACTTGTATGATCTGGCTTCCACTTGCTTCATTGAATTAATCTCTTATAATCCTTTCTTCTTGCTCCCTCTGCAGTGACCTTCCTCTTCTGCAGATGTGACAAACTTGCTCACTCCTCAGGGTGTTTGCATTCAACCTTCGTTCTTCTCCCAGCTTTGGCTGGGCTTGTGTCCTCTTTTCACTTAGATGGTGTTCAAGAGCCCCTGACTGCACAGATGCTGAGGTCACTGAGTTCGAGTATGCAGGGGAAGTTTCTTGGACTGGGCATCCTTTGTTTGCCCCTTCCAGATTCACTCTCCAGGTTCCTTCACCCCACGTTGTGTGCAGGAGGTGGACTTCTGTAAATGGCGTCTGTGGCTTCCCTTGCTGTCTGGCTCCTTGTTGGGTTTCTCCAGTGGGAGCAGTGGGAAGATGCAAGAGGGAGGGAGCCAGGTGGCGGTATTTGTTCCTCTGGCACCTCCCTGTGGGCTCGCTGGACTGGCTGCGTCTCTCTTAGAATTTTGTATGCTGTGTTAGCCATTTAGTAAAGCTACATTAGAATACAGACCATACAATACAGTAGATGATCTATAAGTTTGAAGTGAATGAAAAGAATGTTGAAAAAGAAACAGGGTGTCTGTTACAGCGTGTGAGCTGAAGAAATGAGGGAACACACCATACCATTTAGCAAGACCTGAAAGAAAACTTCTGTGAAAATAAATCAGAGGTAAGATGGTGTATTGTGGGCACAGATTTTACTCTAAAAGGAAGAACTAGAGGCAGTGACACACTTGGCAAGGTGTAGTCTGGATTCAGGAGAGTCTTTACCTGTATGCATCGAGGAAGGAGTTGGGAAGGTAATGGAGTGGCTGTGGAGCTCTCAACCACTTGGGTTATGGCGCTCCCGCCGAGGGTTCGGATCCCATGTAGAGACCGGTTCCCGCTCACTGGCTGAGCGCGGAGCAGGCGCGACACCGAGGGTTGCGATCCCGTTACCGGTCAGTAAAAAAGACAAAAAAAAAAGGAAAAAAAAAAAAAGAGAGAGGCTTGGGCCTGGATCTTGTCCTTGCCTTTTAGTAGCTGTGTGACTTGGGCAAGTTACTTGATCTCAGTGTGCTTCAGTGTCTTCATCTGTAAAATGCAATAACATCTCCAAGATTTAATACTTATTGTGTGCTTGTTACATAACAGGCACTGTTCTGGGTGGTGAGGATACAACACTGAACAAAGACAAAGCCCTTGACTGTGTAGACTTACATTCTAGTAGGGAAAGCAGTTAATAAAACGTAGTTAAGTAAACATAATATATGGTATGTTAGTGACCATGCCAAGAAGAGAAATAAAGCAGGGTAATGAAGTGGGTGTGTGTGTGTGTGTATTAAAATTTTAGGTGTGGTGGCCCAGGAAGGCTTCAGAGGGTGACGTTGGAGTAAAGGCATGGAGGGGGTGAGGAAGCACACTGTACTGGCATGTGGAGAGCAGCGTTGCAGGCAGAGGCACAGCAGGTGTAAGGGCTTTGAGGTGGAATGAGCCTGGCACGTCTGAGGGGCAGTAAGGAGGACACTGGCAGAGCTGGGGTTGGGGGGGTTAGAAGGAAGTGAGGGTGGGAAAGGTCATGGCAGGCAGGTGTTGCTGTGGGCAGATCGTGTGGGACCTTGTAGGTTGTTGTAAAATGTTGGCTTTTACTCTGGTTACTATTTAGCAAACACTAAATAGTAGCTCTTAGGGAACTTAAAAGACTCTCATTTTGAAGATAAAAAGGTTGAGGTTCAGAGAGGTGACATCACTTCTCTAAGGTAGTCTAATTACAAACAGATCTGGGGTTTGAACTAGATGTGCCTGAGAATCCACAGAAACGTCATGTTGCTGGCCTAGCGTCGAGGACTTTAGTACAGTTACTGAAATCACCACAGAGCTAATCTTCACACATGAAAGGTAGAAGTGGGATCAGCTCATGCACTTACCATTCATATCAGTGTTAATGCTGTGGGAAAGTAGCCTTAAATAGAACACATCTCCCATTATTCTTATTTGTAATTACACTTTCAAATAAATGAAGCTGTTGGTTTTCCAGAAAGTAAAAGACCAGATCTCTATTAAAATTTGGGTTGCTGTGGCTAAATGGAGCATTTCCTAATGATTTCCTGCTGTAAGGGACAGTGTGAAGTGGAGAGGGTGCATCAGGACAGAATTGTACTCACACAGATCACTTCTCTGAGACTTTTTCTTCATTTATGAAGAGAAAATAGGACCTGCTCTGTTTATCTGAGAGTTGATGTGGGTTTGAGATAATGTGTGTGAAAGTACTCTGAAAGATGAAGTATACAACGGTAAGGTGCTATTATCTTACCTAATAGCTTTTTATTTGTTAATGCAGTGTGTGTTTAGGATATATTCTCTATATCAAATGTTTCTGTAATTTAATAAACACTTCTAAGTTGCATATTTACAGTGAAAAGAGTTACTATTTTTGAAGTGATAAACTTCAAAGAAAGTTTTGGTGTGAGTGGGAGTATGGAGAACTACTATTTTATTTTATTTCCTTGGCTGGCTGGTACAGGGATCGAAGCCGAGACCTTGGTGCTGTCAGCACTGTACTCTAACCAACTGAGCTAAGCAGCCACTCCTAATACTGAAGTGTAAATTATTTGTCTCCATCATTAAATATGCTGTATATTTTGACCAAAGCAGTAGCAGTGAGGAATTCTGTAAGCTTAATTAATCTTTGTTATTTTTATCAAGTGATTTTGTAAAGGCTTTATGATTTTTTGTCTGACAGTTTGTTGACTAAGCTGAGGCCTAGAACTATATTTCTTTGTGTAGTATAGTTTTTCAAAATGTAAAAAAACCTGAGATAATTAACTTGAAAACTTCTGAGCTTCTATTGAGAAACTACAGGGTTTTTTTCCCCCATATTTCTAAAATTGTTTCAACAGTATCTACTATTTTAATTTTTCCGGATTACCTTCTGTTATACATATTTATGTGAGTTAACAGCTTTTGTTGCAAAAGGTAGAGACTTAGACTGCCCTAAGAAAACATGGTTTTAATGCAAGGAGTAGCTACAAAGCCCCTAGGGCCTCCTTTTTCTTTTCTGCATCACTCCTCTTATTCTGACCAAATCTTGAGCTACCCAGTCTGATGTCTTAGCCAGTTTTCATCTTCATCTCTAATCAGGTGCCAACTTTTCACAAGAACAGCCTAATGCAGCGGAGTTTAAGCTACATGGTTTTAATGCAAGGAGTAGCTACAAAGCCCCTAGGGCCTCCTTTTTCTTTTCTGCATTACTCCTCTTATTCTGACCAAATCTTGAGTTACCCAGTCTGATGTCTTAGCCAGTTTTCATCTTCATCTCTAATCAGGTGCCGACTTTTCACAAGAACAGCCTAATGCAGCGGAGGGAAGGGGGAGTTTGTATGACTGTTAGCAGGCTCTGTGACTGCTGTGTGATATTCTGTGTCAGTGTGATCATAGTGCAGTCTACTTATTCTGCCTTTTTTGTAGTCTTAAAATCCAGACTTCCCTGTGTTCAGCACACTCATTAATTACTTTGAAAGACTATGTGTCAGTGTGATCATAGTGCAGTCTACTTATTCTGCCTTTTTTGTAGTCTTAAAATCCAGGCTTCCCTGTGTTCAGCACACTCATTAATTACTTTGAAAGACTGTATACTGGTCCATCAAGTTTATGTTCTATAGACTTTGCATTCTCTTTCTTTGATTAGAACTATTTTCACAGCATAAATTATCGTAGTGGGATAACTCTTTCAAATTATTATTATTTAAAAAATCCTGATACTTGCTGATTTGCTTGGAACTGAATTGAATGAATATACTTGTAGGGGTTTACTAGTTTGCATCCCCATCAAAAACGTGTTTGCTGTTTCACTTAGTTTCTTCAATGTTGGGAATTTAATAGGTGTGAAAACTTGAATTCTTTAGTAGCAATGTTTTTAAGATACAGTGTCTATTTTTACCAGGAGAAAAATTGTTAATGAGTTTTAAATTTAAATCTTCTATTGGCCTGAATGCTTACATGCAAGATCAGGTAAGTTTTAGCATAATAGCTAATCATTTCTACTTACACCTCGTTAAGGAAATCTTATACTTTAAAGTAGGTATTTAATTTGGTTAAAACATTTTAGGTTTAAAGGTACAAGTTTTTGAATAGGTAATTTATGCACATGGTATAAAGGTTAGATTTCCCCCCAAGCTCTATTTCTCATCCCTCCCCCCTTTAGAAGCAGCATGTTATGTTCTTACGTATCCTTCCAAAAAGAGGCTGTGTGTAAATCAGTATATATGTATGAAATCCTCTAGTCAACCCTTACAGGGTTGATATGAGGATTTATTTGTAGTATGGGTCTGGTGCATAGTAAGAACTATATAAGTATTTGGTAAACAACATGAATAAAACTGGCAGAAAAAGATTTATTTTGAACTTTTGCGTGAACTGGTTTGACTCTGCTCCAGGGTCTCCAAGGGTTTTGCAGGTACTGCCTGTGGAGGGGGCAGGGATCCAGTTGGCTGGGCTCCAGGTCGCTCCCTCCCCACCTCAACCTCAGGACAGCCGGACTGTTCAGTTGTACATCTGCACTTCCAGCGGAGATTTTGTTTGGAGGAAGGACTAAGGTGAAAACTACTAATGCAGCTGGTACTGGTAACTGTTTTGTTTCTCTTTTAATTTTCAGATGTTTCTTACTGTGTACCTCAGTAACAATGAAGAGCACTTCACCGAAGTTCCCGTCACTCCAGAAACAATATGCAGAGATGTGGTAGACCTGTGCAAAGAACCTGGCGAGAGCGAGTGCCATTTGGCTGAAGTGTGGTGTGGCTCTGGTATGAGACCCAGTTAACCTTGTGCTTAAGTTCTGCTGTCTTTTATTAATTTTGGTTTATAAAAGTGGCACTGTGTGTGAACGCTCATGTTTCTACACAGAAACTGTAGAATAGCATGTCCGTCAGGAGGTAGTGTTCTCGATCTAGCTTTGTTGTGAAGTATAAAGTCTTCCTGCTGTTTTGTTTTTCAACACTAAAATGAAGACACCGCAGTATAAAATATAAAAGATCATAGGACAGGTAGCTGATGTACCAGGTAGAAGATTCTGAGGTGTTATGGTCAAATGTATGGTGCTCAAAAGTATTAATTGTACGTTTGGGCTATACTTTATTAGAAATTTGAGACATCCTGATTGGTTTGTCCTCTCTTTAAGTTTTTGTAGGTTTTTAGGGAAAGCTATTCAGTGTTGAGGAACTGTAAAGGCAGACAGCAGTGGTTAACTCATAGGCATTATGGCAAGCATTGAAATCAGGCCCTCAGTATGGTTCTTTGGAGCTCTGAAATGGGACAACCTGGTTTCTTTGTGGCTCCATAGGAGTTTATAGATGTGGGAGTGACTTTTCATCATTTCTGTCTTGTTCCTGTACAGCCTGTGTGAACTCCCAATGTTTCCTTTTTCTCCTTTGGAGTGCCATATGTCCCCAGAGCAAGTGAACATACTGTGTTAATTGAGTTCACGCTATTCATGACATCTAACTTAAGCTGAGCCCTCTTTTCCTTCCAGGCAGGTCCTTTTATACATCTCTGGTTGACTTTTCTATAGGTGGATGTTCTAGAAGTTCTGTGCTCTTTCCAAATTACCTCTTTTTTTTTCTTAATGCAGAAAGCAGATTAGAACATTCACATAAAGAAGCCCACGTGATCTTTTAAAATGGAATTGTATAATTTGTAAATTGTATTACTTCATTTTCCTGTTTAAAACTCTTTTGAGGCTTCTCTTCCACTTGAAATAAAATCCAAATTCCTTAGGTCTTAGACTGTGAAGTCGCATGACTTGCTGTCTTTGCTGTTATCTGGTACTGCCTTCCTCTTTGCTGCCTCCTGCAGCTTTCTAAGTGTTTCTTGAATGTGTGGAGCTCTTTCCCACCTTAGAGCATTGGCCATAGCTATTTCCATTGTCTGTATTGTTCTCCCTTCAGATTTTGTCATTGCTGGTTCCTTCTGGTCATCGGATTTCAGCTAAAATGTTACCTCCTTGGAGAGGCTTTTCCTGAGCACCTGCTAAAAGTAGCCATGAAGTTAGTTCTTGTTTATTTCATCCAGATTTGTACCTCTGTGGCATGCGTGTCACTCTCTGATTTTGTGTGTTGATTAGTTTCTTGCCTCTTTAATCCCTTTGGACCCCAAACACACGCACTAGATTCTAAACTACTTAAGTGTGGAGAGAGAGACTTTGTTTATCTTTTTCATTGCTGTATCCCCAGCTCATGGGGAATGCCTGGTGCCTAATAGGTGCTCAATAAATATTTACTGTGAATGAGTAAACAAATTTCTAGCTGCTTCTGGTAATGTCCTTGCATTCAGCAAATTACCTTGCTTTATTCTTTACTGAGATCATGGAAACCATCCCTTGCTTTTTTGTTGTTGTTGTTGTTGTTGTTTTTAAAGATGACCGGTAAGGGGATCCTAACCCTTGACTTGGTGTTGTCAGCACCATTTTTTTTTTTTTGTTGTTGTTGTTGTTTTTAAAGATGACCGGTAAGGGGATCCTAACCCTTGACTTGGTGTTGTCAGCACCACGCTCACCCAGCGAGCAAACGGCCTTCCCTGTATGGGATCCGAACCTGCGGCCTTGGTGTTAATGGAAACCATCCCTTGTGAACTTGCTTAGTTTCCTTCCTGTGTACCTCAGATACTCTGTGTTGCCTGTCCTTTCTTCTCATCATCTTAGAGGAAGAAGTGCTCTCTGCTGAGGCTGTGCTCTCTTCCTTGACTCTCGATTTCACCCATTCCCTTTCCTCTCTAGTATCTTGCTCATGTGACTTCAGTCACTTTCACTATGTGATGGTGATGCGTAAAAGACTTTTTCTTACAACATTTTAATTAAAAAAATTTTAATGACAGATAACACCTGAATGAGTTTTTGTTTGTAAAAAACAAAATAATAAAAACAAAATGCATGTTGCTCCCTTAGGCCCATCCCCTGATCCTTGAAGTAATCACTTGTGATTTTAGTAGATAACTTTTCAGACTTCTTCCCTGCATTTATAAGTAACTACAGAAATAGTTTTGTGGGTTGTTTCTCTATTTCTTTATATAAATAGTAGGACACAAATCAACGTCCTGAAGTTTACTCTTTTACCTTACAACATAGCTTGGAGATCTTTTCAGATTAGTATGTGTAGGGCCGGCCCGGTGGCACACTTGGTAGAGTGCGGCGCTTGGGAGTGTGGCGGCGCTCCCGCCGAGGGTTGGGATCCCATATAGAGACTGGTCCGCTCACTGGTTGAGCGTGGTGCGGGCACGACACTGAGGGTTGCGATCCCGTTACCGGTCACAAAAAAAGACAAAAAAGGAAAGAAAAAAAAAAAAAGATTAGTATGTGTAAATCTATACCATTCTTTTTAACTATTACGTAACTTTCCATAGTATGCATAAACTGCAGTCGATCTAACAATTTCTGTATTCACGAACATTTAAATTAATTCTACTCTTCATAAGTACTGCAGTAATAAAAAATCCTGTTAGGAGCCTCTTTTCTCTAGGGTGCACACATTTCTCTAGGGTGGATGCCAAGAAGTGGAATTCCTTGGTTAAAGGTTCAAACATTTTTTTAAAAAGTTAATTTTTATTGTGTATGTTTAAGGTATGCAACATGATGTTCTGGGATACATATAGATAGTAGAAAGGGTACTATAGAGAAACAAATTAACATAAAGTTTCACACATTTAAAAATGTAATGTATATTGCTAGATTTCCCTCCACAAAGGTCATATCAGTTCATACTCCATCCAGTTATTTCTAAAAGTATTCCTCATCAACCATTATAATAATATTTTAATTTTTGCTGAACTTATAGCTGAAAACTTGTCTTTTGTTTAAATTTGCGTTTTTCTTATTACAGGTGAGGTTTCCTGTTTGTTTAGTTGCTATGTGGGTTTTCAATTTTTTAGTTGTTTCTGTATGTCCTTTGTTCATGTTTGCTTTGACTTTTACCTTTCCCTCTTGATTTGTAGGCACTTAAAAACTCTGTTCTGGATTCAGGCCTATTTGTGTGTTATTTTAAAAAGTCCTTTCTTCAGAGCTGTAAATATATTCTCCTGTTATATCATTCTCTAAGTGTTAAAGTGTTGTCTTGCCTTTTCTTTTCTTTTCTTTTCCCTCTTCTTTCCCTTTTCATTTTTCCTTTTCCATTTCCTCATTACCCACTCATGTGTTTGCTTAGTGAACATTTTGTGGAGGCCTGTTATGTGCTAGGGATTGTGCTCAGTTGCAAGGGATACAGAGGTGAAAATTACCTGCCGTCAGGTATCTTACGGTGCAGGAGGAGAAGCAAGTATCAATAGACATTTATAACGCAGTGTGACAGCTGCAGTAATAGATGGATGTGCTCCATCTGCAGAAGGAGGAGAGGGCACCAGAGAAGATGATGAGTGCAGGGAATGACATGTTCAAAGTCACACAGGCAGGAATGCCATGGTGAGGAGCCAGGTGTGGTTGGAGCGTAGGGTGATGGTGGGGAGCTTTGGGAGCCTTTGGAGTGTCTGTTTCAGCTTGTGCAGGCTCAGGCTTGATCTTTTACTATCCTAGGGCCATTAGGTCGTTTGCACCTCGAGCTTGGAAGAAGGTCCATACCCATGGGGGCAGTCCAGTGTGGACTAGAAAGTTAATTCACTTCCTTTGAGTTCTCTCTGCTCCTGGAACCTGGAGATTTTACTTCATTTCTTTTAAGTATAGCTGTGTGTGTGTGTGTGTCTATTTTGGGTAGAGGGTCTACTGAGAATTTCTTTTGGAGGGTGTCTCCTCAGCTATGATTATTTGCTTTTGGGGGTCTTAGTTGTAGTTTGTATGGTTTATAGAAGTGATTATCTGTGTCAACGCAGTGTGGTATGTTACGGGAACTAGAGCCAGAACTGCACTTTATTTGTTGTGACCAAGCGCATTAAGTTCAGGGTCAGTTCACAGAACTGGCTGCTCCGTTATCTGCCATGTTGTTTATTTAGGGTATTGAGAAAGTGTCTTCTATTACTGATAAGTGTGTTGAGTTTTCTTAGGCTATTTCAACATTCTTATATTTAAAAATTATATTGACATTACTGGTGGTTCTTTGATTTTATTCAGTTGCCTCCTCAAACAGTATGTTTGGTTTTTATATCTAGATCCCTTGAGATTGAAAGATTTTTTTTTTTTCCTATTTGTCTTTTCTCGTGACCGGCAACGGATCGCAACCCTCAGTGTTGCGCCTGCACCTCGCTCAGCCAGTGAGCGGCCGGTCTGTACGTGGGATCTGAACCCTCGGCAGGAGCGCCGCTGCGCTCCCAAGCGGCGCACTGTAACAGTGTGCGCCCGCACCTCGCTCAGCCAGTGAGCGGCTGGTCTGTACGTGGGATCTGAACCCTCGGCAGGAGCGCCGCACTGTAACAGTACGCCACTGGGCCGGCCCGAGATTGGAAGATTTTTTGAGGAGAGCTTGAGATACATTATTTTTCCTGAAGCTCCCATTTTTACTGGGGTATTTATCTGTACCTTTCTTTTTGTGCCCAGAAAAGTTCTGACAACTAGTAGTCTTGTTGGAAGAGGGGCCAGATAGATACATTTTCACTGCAGTAAGTAGCTTTTTATTTGGAAATGGATAAGTCTGATTTTCTTAAACATTTTTTTGGTAAAATTATAATTTAAAAAATAGCCTATATTAAAAACTAATAAAAAATAAGGCTATCTAGAAAGTTGTTTTTTAATTTTTTTTTTTTGTATATTTAGAGAATCACAGAAAACTAGTGTTAGAAGGAACCATCTGATCTAATAGATTACAGAAACTTTTGGAACCCACTGAAGTTAAATGGCATGCCTGTGGCTAGCAAGGATCCCAATGAATTAGACGCTTGAGCTTCTGACAGCTGACCTAGATCTATTCCTCTTTCTAACACTCCTCCTTGGTTAACACTGATTGTATGTGTGGCAAATTTGTGGTACTTCACTTTCTAAGAGTTCTTTTAATGAAAAAAAAAAATGACCTAAGATGAATATTTTCTACATCCGTAGTGCATAATTTGCATGAAGGACAGATGGTAAATGGTATGTCCATCGTTTTTTTTACCTGGAGATAATGTGATTTCTACTCATTTCTTTTAGAACGTCCAGTTGCTGATAATGAGCGAATGTTTGATGTTCTTCAGCGATTTGGAAGTCAGAGGAATGAAGTTCGTTTCTTCCTTCGTCATGAACGCCCTCCCGGCACTAGGGACACTGGTAGGAGTACTCTGTGATTTGAACTTTATTTTGTGCATTGGATTAGCTGGGAGTAGTAGGAGGCACATGATGAGGAGCCAAGGACTTTGACAGGTGAATGAAAGGTCTGGAAGTTGAAATTGTGGAAATAGACCACTATTCTCAGACCTGACAGTGAGGAGAGAAAAGGGTATGGTTTTGTTTGCAAATGGGAGAAGTTTGAATATAGTTTTTTTTAATGCAACTGGCAAGGAGCCAATAGAGCAGCAGCTTGAAAGTATAAGAAAGAGAGGGAACACTTGATAGGGTAGGAGCCCTTGGGAAGGTGCTTCTACAGCCCTAATGGATATACTCCTCTTAGACAAGAGGAAGGATCCCTCTTCCATTGTAACAGGACAGAAAGAAAACTGTGGCAGATGCTGTTAAATTTGTACATTTTACTGGAGCAAATCGAGGGAATTCTCATCTGAAAACATTTGTTTTCTTTGAGGTTGGGGGTGCTATGGATTAAATATATGTTTCCCCCAAATGTTCATATATTGGAAACTTAATCTACATTACAATGTAGTGTTTAGAGGGTGGTTATGGGTGTGGTTCTGATGGTTTTAAAAAGAGAGCAAGCGAAGAGGTTAGCTCTCTTGCTTAGCCCGTTTGCCATGTGATACCCTGCATTACTGTAGAAGGCCCTCGCTAGGACTTCATTCCCTGGACTTCTCAGCCTCTAAAAACTGAAAGAAATAAATTTCATTTCTTTATAAATTACCCAGTTTCAGGTATTCTGCTATAAGCAACAGAAACGAACTAATACAGGAGGCAAAGTCATCTGAAAGTGATTATGATGGGGTGGATTGGAAGTTTGAGCTGTTGTGGAGAATAGGAGAAAGTGCTTGTTTAGGGAAGCCAGATTGGGGCCAGTTGAGGTTGAGGCCATGAGACCTTGTGCGATTTTTCTCCAGTATTCTGCAGCCCAGGCTGGTTGTAAGAGGAGGAGAAAACAGTTGGATTCACCCAAGGTTGCCAGAGAAATTCAATGGAAGGTCAGTGGGACAAGGGAGAGGAGGATGTTGGCAAGGTAACATCTATGCTGGGTGGGGAAGAAGTGAAGATAAGAGAGGCTGTGGGGGGAGAGAGCAGACAGTTAAGAGGCCTCAGGACTCAGATTAGCAGACAGGTGCAGTGAGAGGAAATGAGACAGGCAGATGGAAAGGAGATTGTGGTCAGAAGTAGAATATTTGGGGCCGGCCCGGTGGCGCTCCCGCCGAGGGTTCGGATCCCATGTGGAGACCGGTTCCTGCTCACTGGCTGAGCGCGGTGTGGACGCAACACCGAGGGTTGTGATCCCGTTGCCAGTCCCCGGTACGGGTGCGACACCGAGGGTTGTGATCCCGTTACCGGTCAGTAAAAAGACAAAAAGGAAAAAAAAAAGAAGTAGAATATTTGAATTTAAAATTTCAGGGGTAGAACATATCTAGGTGATGTGGTCCCAAGTTGGGCCCTGCAGCGAGCCTGAATTAGCCTGGAGACGAGGAAGCCAAGAAACTGAAAGGCTAGCCTGTGGGTGGTGAAGTCATCCACATTGAAGGCAGGTCTGGGAGGGAGTCAGGTGGTATGTCTTTAGTGACTGGGGTTGTGACCAGAGTTCATAGATGACAACAAGGAGAGGGTAGAAGCTGGAAGCAGCACTAGACATGGGGGACACTGCCGTCCTTGAGGCCCCGGAGGTCTCTTAGGGTGTGAGAGAACGAGCAGCTTCAGATCTGAGATCTGTGGGGAAGCGCTATTCTCAGTGGGAAGCCGCAGGTTGAAGCAGGATTTCTATGTATTTCTAAAAACGTTGAAATTTTTAAAATAGAAAGTTGAGGGTAGTTTGTGGCTTCTGAATGTAGTTCTTGAGAGTAAGAATGTAGGTAACAAATGTTAATTATTGGACATTATAAAATCTCAGTTTTATTTCTGTTGCTTTAATACAAGTGTCCATGTGGTCCCTGACCTTTAGAAATTATTAGAGTATTGCGGGGGCCGAATTGACAGTCTGGCCTCTTCTACCCTGCAGATGAGAAATGCTGATACTCAGGGGTTCGGTGACTTGTCAGAGGCAACACACCTAGAGCAGAGCCAGGAGTGAAACCTGAATCACCTCAGCCAGGCTGTCTGGTTGCTTGTCAGTGTCACTGGTGCCTGTAATTTTATTTTGAGTTAGCATGTTTTTTTTCCCCGTAAGCTTTCTTTTTGGTAGTTTTAAATTGGTATTTACATCTTATTTTTATTTATATTACTGCGTACATCCTTTTCGAATTAATGAGTTGAATTTCACCTGCTCATCTACCAGTTCAGATATCTTGCTGTAATAGTACTTAGTAAATTATTAAATAGTCTCTCAGTAGTGCAATATGCAGTTTCAGTGTCTGTAATGAGAAATACAATCTGAAGAAAAAAAGAGCTGTTTTCACATTGTCGCAAAACACCAGTGCCACACAGTGTTTAAATTGGGATAAGACAGGATTGCTTTTTCAGTCTCTTTTAGTAAGGTGTTAATTTACCCTTTTTAGTCTAGACTTCTAGATTAAGGATTAAGCCCTACTATGCCCTGAAACAGCATTCTTCTTCCAATTTAACTAGGACCTGTCACCCAGAATGCATATGAAATTATTTTTAACTCTCTTGCTTTTTACCCTAATTAGGTAACTGATTAGACCAAGGAGAAACTAGGTCAGTGCTCTCACTTTGAGGCAGCAAACAAAGCAATTAATCTTTAATGACAGAAGGTTTTTTCCATTTTTTTTCCCCAGCAGAAATGTTGTGACACATTACCCAAGTTATTTTGTCAGAGAACTGAGCAGTGTTTCAGAAATAAAGCTGGTACCAAACTGAGGTATGGCTCCTACCTGCTTCAGAAGGAAAAAAAGGCTCAGAAGTCAAATGGTTGGTGTTAGAAAAGCAGATGTATTCAGCTGAAGGAGATGGTAGGCTGTACCGTCTCCAAGACTTAGATTTACTGTGGGTTTTTTCTTTTTTTTTTTTTCCTTTTTGTCTTTTTTTCGTGACCGGTAACGGGATCGCAACTCTCAGTGTCGCGCCTGTACCGCGACCGGCAACAGGATCGCAACCCTCGGTGTCGCGTCCGCACCGCGCTCAACCAGTGAGTGGACCGGTCTCTATATGGGATCCGAACCCTTGGCAGGAGCGCCGCCACACTCTAGCAAGTGCGCCACCGGGCCGGCCCTACTGCGGGTTTTTAAAGGAGGGGTTGAGGGAATCGAACGGGGGAGGAGAAGAGCAGGGGAGAAGGAGACGTGTGGTATGAGGGGTCCGTGTCTGTGAGTCAGGTACAAGGTCTTGCCAAGGCCGCCTCTGGTTTCTGTTCTCATCTTCACTATTATCTCAGGACCCTGCAAGATATTGGTTTGTTCCAGTGTAGAATCATCTTTTCTGCAGTCTTGCAGAGTTTCACTTCACAGAGCTCTGTTTGACTTGGCTGGTGCCCAGAGTCAGCTTCCAGTCATTTGGCCTAGATCACTTCTCAAAACTATACAAGTCTCAAAGAACTGTTAGCTTTGAAAGCACTGATTAACTGGAGAACAATTTAGCAAGCAAGATAAGAAAGAGTGGAGAGAAAGAAATACTGTCCTTTTTAAAATCCCTGTCCCTTGCCCCCGCCTTGCAGCCCAGGTGGTATAAGGTCCCAACATGGCATCAGTCCTGCTCACTTCCAACAACTTCCTCACTGTCAGTAGTTCCTTCTATTTCTGTCAGTGGGGAATGGGCCCCAACTCATCTTACTGCTTCGAGCTGTTTTGGGGCATAGTAGGGCTTAATGTAGAATGGAACTATTTGACGTGATGGAGGACATAGCGTTTGGTACCCAGCTGGAGTGGCATGGGGGATCAGGGGCATTTGTTTATCTATTGTCTTAACAGTTGATTGACAACAGGTGGCTTACTCAGAGTTAGCAAGCTATACATTAATTGGTATGTCAAGAATTTTAAGAACTTACATGAATCCTTTGTTTAGGAACAGGATGTCTCATCCAACTCATGAGGCTCCTCCTTCAAGTTTATGAAACTTTAGAGAACTGCTTGTGTAGACAAGATATCATTTCCCCCTTGTCGATCAAAGCATTCCTCATGGAAGCATTGAAGATCAATTTCCTGATTGAAAAGCTTTCACTTATCTTTGTATGGATGCCTCAGTGCTGGAAAGACTCATTCCCAGGTAGACATGCCCCATGTTGGGGGGAAGGTGAAACAGCAGTTAGGCCAAATTAGGGCAACACAAAGTGAGGTCAGGAAGTTAGAAGAGATATGCTATTTTATAATCAACCTTTCCAATTGTATCCTGTTATATACAGAGAGAGCAAATTCTTATTGCACTTATGCAAACAACCGTATCACCATAAAAATCAGAAGGATACTCACAAATAGTTTTCAAATTTTGGAGCAATGAAATAGGAGAAAGCAAATGCTTCTTTTTCCTAAAAGTACATTTTACCAAATTGCTGTAAGTTACACAAAGTATAAGAAAGAAGTTCTCCTTAAATCTGGAAAACAAAACATTTAAGTAAAGAACCAAGAGTGACAGTTACAAATCATTCTCTTTATCAGATATTTAACTTCATTGTAATTAATTTTCGCTTTGCTTTATTTTAATCAGCAGTTTTATAACCCCATCAGATTTCTTATTAGAGTTCTGGAAAACCTTTATTCCATCCATTGATCTTAAAGTTATTTGAGACCGGTGTTTAAGAGTTCTTGTTAGGACTTCGGGTCAAGATGGCAGAATAGACGGTCCCTAGCATCACTCTCTCCCACAAATCAACTGATTTAAACTATAAAAACATAACATCAAGTGCATATGGACTGGGGAGACGACCAGCGGGGGAGGCAGAAGCTCCACGGAGACCACATGCCCTGCAGGGCCGCCGTCGCATGATCCGGCAGATAGGCTTCACCACTGCCACCCGGCTCCACGCCCAGCTCAGTGCACAGATATTTAACTTCATTGTAATTAATTTTCGCTTTGCTTTATTTTAATCAGCAGTTTTATAAACCCATCAGATTTCTTATTAGAGTTCTGGAAAACCTTTATTCCATCCATTGATCTTAAAGTTATTTGAGACCTGTGTTTAAGAGTTCTTGTTAGGACTTCCGGTCAAGATGGCAGAATAGACGGTCCCTAGCATCACTCTCTCCCACAAATCAACTGATTAAAACTATAAAAACATAACATCAAGTGCATATGGACTGGGGAGACGACCAGCGGGGGAGGCAGAAGCTCCATGGAGACCACATGCCCTGCAGGGCCGCCGTCGCATGATCTGGCAGATAGGCTTCACCACTGCCACCCGGCTCCACGCCCAGCTCAATGCAAATAGAGTGGGGAGATGTCCGGCAGGGGAGGCGGAGGCTCCGCAGAAACCACACACCCTGTG
>NW_007741775.1:21178-23995 GCF_000696425.1 Galeopterus variegatus | reverse complement strand
AAAAAAATAAAAAATAAAGCAGAAATACTAGCCCTCCTTGAGGCCATATGGTATCCAAAAACAGTGGCCATGATACATTGTCAGGGACACCAAAAGGACAATACGCTTGAGGCCCAAGGTCACGCTGCTGCAGACCGGGCTGCCAAAGAGGCTGCATTAAAACCAGTGGGGCCGTTTGACTCTTTAATAGTCGTTCCGGTACCTCAATTGCCACCGACCCCCAATTATACTAAAGAAGAAATAAAACACGCTAAAATCTTAAAAGCTTCCAAGAATGNTTATTTTTCCTCTTAGTTCTGTCAGTTTTTGCTTCATGTATTATGCAGCTTACTGTTTGGTAATACATTTTTAGAATGTCTATGTCTTCTTGGAGGATTGATCTTATTTTTAAAAATCACTATATAATGTCCCTCTCTTGCATCTGGTAATTTTAATTTCTCTGAAGTCTTCTTTATTTGATATTTATATAATAACTCCTTTCCTTTGCATGAATATTTTTCCATCTTTTTATCTTAAACCTTATCATTATATTTGAAACAATTTTCTTGTAAAAATCATATAGTTGGGTCATGTTTTTAAATCTACTCTACCATTCTTTGTCTTTTAACTGGTGTATTTAGACCTCTTACATTTAATATAATTATTGATATGTTTGGCCATAAGTCTTCGATTTTACTTTGCTTTTTTCTGGTTTTCATTTCTCTGTTTTTGTTCCCTAAACTCATGTGGGTTACCTAATGAATTTTTAGAATTCTATTTTGATTTATATATAGTGTTTTTTGTTATTTTTTATTTTTACTTAGTTTTTTAAAATTTTATTTTATTAATATTATTTTTTTAGATTCTATGACATTGATGTAGAGCAGTTGGGAAGGAGAGAGGGGAAAGGGGAAGGAAATGTGATGGAAGAAGGAGGAAGGAGGAAGTGCAGGATTGAGGCCTGTGGCACCCCCTACATCCCCACAGGGGAAACTGGAGGCCTTCCAGTGGGGGCTTGGTCATTGCCACGCTGGGTGCAGATATCAGGTGGGTGTGGCAAAAGCCCTCACCTCCCACCACCCAAGCTCAGGAACCCAGGGCCTTTCCTACTGTGGCTTGGTTGTAGTCATTGGGCTGGTTGTGCATTGGGAGGCATGACTGAGGCCCTCAGGCCCCACCATTGCAGCTTGAGAGAGCCCAGGGCACTTCCTGCAGCAGCTCAATGGTTGTCACTGAGCTGGCTGTGGGTGTGGGGAGGGGGGCATGATTGAGGCCCAAGGCCCCCCACTGCCTGGGCTTGGGAGAGCCTGGGGCACTTCCTGTGATGACTCAGTGGTCATCACTGGGCTGGTTGCATGGTGGGGCATGGCTGAGACCCTCAGCCCCCACTGTCCCAGCTTGGGAGAGCCCAGGGCCCTTCCTGCAGCAGCTCAGTAGTTGTCACTCGATTGGCTGTGGGTGGGGGGGACCATGACTGAGGCCCAAGGCCCCCACTGCCCTGGATTGGGAGAGCCCAGGGCACTTCCTGTGGTGACTCAGTGGTTGTCACTTGGCTGGTTTCTCTTGTTGGGGCGTGACTGTGGCCCGAGGTCCCACACTGCCTGGGCTTGGGAGAGCCTGGGGTGCTTCCTATAGCAGCTTGATGTTTGTCACTGGGCTGGCTGTGGTGTCAGGAGGTCATGGCCAAGGCCTGAGGCCCCCACCCTTGGGACTGGTTGAGGGTGTCAGAGGGCATGGCTGAGTTCCCCAGCCCTCCCCGCCTTCTGGCTTGATTTCCAGTCCTTCTAGGTGTTACAGGTGTTCTTTGGTGAAATGAGACCTTTACTAGTTAATATCAAACTTTGTCTCTGATTGTGGGTACTTTGTTTTTTCTTTCAGTTCTGTGTTGGATTATTTGCTGCTCCCACCACTCAAACTCTGCACTGGAATGAATTTGTTGTCCTTTGCTTATTTCTAAAATGGGGGAGCTTCCCGTGGGGACCAGTACTTGAGCCTTGTGGTTGAGCTAAATTGCTGCTTTGCTGCTGATTCTCTAGGGAAGGCTTTTTGTGCAGCTCAGGTTTTAATGGTTGACTTTATAGGTACTTCCGGTTCTTATGAAATCTGGTGCACTTGGGTTGCATAGAAACACTGGTCTGGGCCTGAGTATTTTCATCAAACTGCACCCCATCCAATTCTATATTCCTGACCAGTCTCCTCTCAGTGGTCCTTAGCTGACTGGGGAGGCAGATCAGCTATCCTTGCTGTGCCCCGGTATTCCCCCAGTGATCCCGTCTCTCCCACCACCTGTGCTCCAAACACTTCCCATGGGATGGCTGTGCACCAGTCTGTTGTGATGACTCACTGGCCTCTGAGTGGCTCCTTTTTTTCAGTTGTTGTGGCTCCCTGCTCCTATGTGGGTCCACGGGAACCCTATTAGTGATACTGCTGTCCTGGGGGCCACCAAGGCCCTCTTCTCCCCTGCCATCTCCAAGCAACTTCATCCACAGGGCACAGCTGGGCTTTTGCGAGCTCCTGCTCCAAAAGCAGCTCCAGTGTGGAATCAGCTGGGATTTGAAATGGTCGCAGGATTTTTTTCTTTCTCTCATCATGGTTTCTCCCACCTTGATGCACTCCGTAAGTCTCTCCTCCTGTTCCCCTGAGCTCTAGTGGCCCAAGCTTGGCTGTTGTTGCTTTTTTACAGTTGTAAATTGTTTGATTTGTGGGAGAGAGTGACACTGTGAACCGTCTATTCCTCCATCTTGTTTTTTTTTTTTTTTTTTTTTTTTTTTTTCCGTGTCCGGCAACGGACCCCAACCCCCAGTGTTGCCCCCGTCCCGGGCCGGGGCCCCCCAACGG
>NW_007741775.1:18411-20272 GCF_000696425.1 Galeopterus variegatus | reverse complement strand
GGGACCGGCAATGGGATTGCAACCCTCGGTGTTGCTCCCGCACCTCGCTCAGCCAGTGAGCGGGAACCGGTCTGTATGTGGGATCCGAACCCTCGGGCGGGAGCGCCGCCGCGCTTCCCAAGCGGCGCACTTATCCAGTGCGCCACCGGGCCGGCCCATATTCCTCCATCTTGACTGGAAGTCTATATAGTGTTTCTTAAATGTATCTTAATACTTTATAAGTGTTTTATAAAGTATCTTTCTTTATAAATTTTTAGTGGTTGCTCTAGGTATCGTAGTACATATACATAACTTATCACAGTCCACTGATGTTATCGTTTCACCAGTTTGAGTGAAGCATACAAACTTTACATTCCTTTACATCCTTTTAACCTTCCCCATTTAAATAGAATTGTCTTAAACATTTCCTCTACATAAATTTATGACCATATTACATAGATTTAGAACCATGTCATACAGTGTTATAAGACAGTGTTAACCATCAAACATATTTTAGAAAACTCAAGAGAAGAAGGAAGTCTACTGTATTTACCCATATTTTTGTTTAGTTAGTTCTTCCTTCCTTCCTAGTGCTCCAAGTTCCTTCTTTTTTGTTTCCTTTTTGTTTACAGAAATTCCCTAAGCGATTCTTTTAGAGTAGGTCTGCTGGTGGCAAATTATTTTAATTTTCCTTTACCTGGGAATATCTCGATTCATCTTTCATTCCTGAAAGCTATTTTATCTGGCTATAGGATTCTGGGTGACAATGCTTTTCTCTGAACTCTTAAAAAATATTGTATCACCTCCTTCTGGCCTCCACAGTTGCTGATGAGAAATCGGGATATGACCCTGTGCTATGATGAAGGCAGAGCATAATGTGCCTCTTAGAGGTCTGCCACCCCTGTCGCCCCTGTTTACAGAGTAGTAGGATCCAGTCACCCTCTCCCCATCCCAGTATATTTAGGGTTAGGGAGTATACGTCTCATAGTGCTTCTGTGTTTGTCCTTGTGCATCTGCTTCTCTATGATCTCTCTGTGCTTAATTGTCACTAATTTCCACAGTGGGCCTCGGCTTGCCTTGGTGGTTGAGCACCTGGCCCTCCAGGACCAATGTCCTCCTTTTGTCATTGCTGCCACTACCATGCCATTCGCAGAGGAGGGTGGTATGAGGGCAGCCTGCACTCGCCTCTGTGCCCTGCCTACCCACATCTGTACTACCTTCCCTTTCCTCATCCTGAATGGCACCACCATGTAATTCATGAGTGTTAACCAGAGTTAACTAGAGGGAATCTCAACATGGAGATGTATTCATTTCCTAGGGCTACGATAACAAAGTATTACAAACTGGGTGGCTTATAACAACAGAGATTTATCCTCTCACAGTCTTGGAGGCCAGAAGTCTGAAATCAAGGTGTCGGCAGGACCATGCTCCCTCTGTAGCCTCCAGGCGGAGATCCTTCTGTGCCTCTTCCAGCTTCTGGTAGCTCCAGATATTCCTTGGCTTGTGAAAGCATAACTCTAACCTCTGCCTCGATTTCATATGGCTGTTTTTCCTCTGTATGTGTCTGTGTCCAAGTTTCCCTGTTGTTATAAGGATACCAGTCATATTAGATTAAGGCACCCTAATGACCTTATCTTAATTAAATCTGTAAACATCCTATTTACAAATCAAGTCACATTCAGAGGTATGGGGGTTAGGACTTCAACATATTTTTGGGGGGAGAAACACAATTCAACCATAAGGGGAGAAAATCTTGAATAGTGAAGATGAATGTAAATGTTAACAAAGTGCAAGGATCTAAAGTTAAGTTAAGACTGTCTTAAGGACACTCTCATGAGCCCACTCCAGTTTCTGGACATTTCTTATAAATGGAATCATGCAA
>NW_007741775.1:11708-18286 GCF_000696425.1 Galeopterus variegatus | reverse complement strand
TGAGGGCTGGGCCCCATTCTTCCCCAACCAAAGAGCAAGAATCACGTTTCTCACTTGATTTGGATCAAGGATTCAAACCTTCCACTGCTCACACTGGACACTTTGCTATTCTTTGTTCATACTTACTGTGACCAGTGGTCACTCCCCTTCTCTGCAGCATGCCTATGGCGGAGATTTTTCCCTGTTTGTTCATTGCAAGAGTTATATTGAAAAGTGAATAAGACCAAGTCGAGATTCAGGGCCTCTGCTGAGATCTGCTCACAACTCCTTAAACCAAAACAGCCTCTGCTGCTGAGGAAATTTCAAGTCTCAGCACTTGGCATTTGTATTTCTGTTAATGTTTGCAATGGCTTCCATGAGGGATTTGTGGGCCTCTCTCTCCACTATGCGCTCATCTGCTGCAGATCATTTTCCACTTTTGCAGGTCTCTTTAGGAATCTGAGGTCATCAGTCACCTCAGAATCTCTAGCTGTGAAAGCCACGGGCAGAGGATGCTGTAGGGGAGAGGTTTGGAGTTACACAGCGGTATCAGAGATGAGCTAGAGTTTGTGGGTAAGGGTGGTGGTGTTGAAGACAAAGCAAATGTGGGCATGAGAATCTGGACGAACAGTAGAGATTGACAATACAGCCTCATCTGCTTTATTTCACCTGGACCAGAGAGCTGACTCTTCCAGATATGCATGGAACAGAGGTGACCCTATAGCCCACCATTGTATCACTGGTTCTCAGCCCACAAAGACCTATTTGTCCATTTTGGAGGGGATTGAAATAAAAGAAAATTTCCAAACCTCTTAATTTTTTGATTTATTCCTGAGTTAAAAAGATCTCCAGCACTTATTCATCTTGCATGTCTAGCATAACTTTCCCTGTGAGTGCGTAAGCCACTGAGAGAGCCCCACCTTGGAAGCAGACTTTCTGCAGGCCCTTAGTAGACCCTGGGAATTGAAATCTAGAAACGTTCTCCTTAGACTTGCAGAGTCTTCTGCACTCAAGCTGCTGAGGGGTCTGAATGGGGATGCAGGGGGTGACATTCCCCTGCTGCTACAGATGGAAAGTTCTACTGCAATATATTTTCTTCTTATGATCATACACCAGAATATGTGCTTGTGTGTGTGTGTGTGTTTCTCTACATGTCTTTTGCAGGTATAAATGATGGAGCATGGGTGTGAGTGTCTGTTCAGTGGGCATATAAGGCAGAGGAACAAGCATCTACCAACATTGGTTTCATTTAACACAATGTGATCATCCAGTACATATATTTATGGAAATAACAGATTCAATTCAAATAAACATGTGTGTACTGAGTTCTTGTGCTGGTTCTTGTTTTTTGTCCTGTGGGGAATAAGGCGAATGGGAGGACCATGCTCCTCCTCTGTTTCCAGGAGAGAAGACAATTCAGTGACAGGAAATGCAGTCTGAGGTCAGTGGAAAACAGGCAAAAGTAACAGCGGTCACTGGGCTCCAGTAGGGGGAAGCTCAGGGAGCACCAGGTCATGTGGGAAGGTTTGAGGTGGGAGATGGGTCCTGGCAGGTCCCTCAGGTTGGTAGACTAGGGTGAGGTGCGGAAGGAAAGGAGTGTCTGTGGGCCCTGAGGGCAGAACGCCAGGTGGGGAAGATGCATGTGATGACCAGATGATGCTTCCAAGTCACATCTGCAATCTGTCTGTCAGGTCTGATCGCAGCAGAGTCCTCGGATCCGCGGCGCCTGCAGAGCAGCAAGTAGAGCAGGATCGCGCTCCCCAGCAGGACGGCCACACCCAGTCTCCAGCGGTTCCCCAGGGACTTGTGCCACTCCCACAGCGCGGCCAGCCGCCTGGCCCCCCGCGATCCCCGCACGCGGGCCGCCACCTCCCCGGCCACCCTCCGCAGCCGCTCCTCAGGGTCTGCCCAGCGCAGCGCCTGCCCCAGCCCGTACACCTCGTTGGTGTAGTGGGCGCCCCCGTGCGCCCTCAGCAGCCCGTCGTTCAGTGCCAGGAGCTGCTGCACCTGTGCCTCCTGCTCCCTGCTGGTGGCACGGTTGTCAAAGGCGCAGACGCGGCCCCCGCATGTAGCCACCAGCTCCCTCAGGGCGCGGTTCTCCGTGCAGCGCACGTAATCCTGCAGACGGCCCCCGGCCAGGTCCTCCCTCCTAGTGAAGACGACGACCGTCCGCTCCAGGACGCCCTCCCCTAACAGCTCCTGCACCTTCCTCACTGCCTGCTGGTCCTGCGCGGTGTAGCGGCCCAGCTGGGTCACCAGTGTAACAGAGAACCCTGTCGTGACCAATGTCATCTTAGGTAGGCACGACTCCGTTCTCATTGTCAGACTAACCCCCTTCTGCATGAGAAACCATTGATCTTCTCATAGAAACAAAAACTGTTGCATAGAAATAGGAACCATACACAGTGAACCGTTACATAGTAACAAAAACCATACACAGTGAAAATGTTTATGCTTGATGGCTTTAACTGCTCACGTTGGCTTCTGTAACCTAGTACCTAGCTCGCTTTGTGCACCTGGACAAACCCGTGTGTCAACGGGATGTGGATTTTGCCTTTTTAAACTCCACCAGACTAAGGCTAGTTGCTGCTCTCCCAAAATACCTAGGGGAGGCAGTCGCTGGCCAGCTAATAGAGACTCTGTTAAAATTCTTAATTGTTTGGTTCCTTTCCTGGGTGACAACCTCACAACACCAGGAGCAGCGCGTGGGGCCTGGGGGCAGAGAGCAGGTAGCAGCGGCCTTTCTCCACACCCCAGGTCTGTCTTGGAGGTTTCAGAGCTGAAAATGTCTGGGGTTTCAATGATTTCCACGTGCCACTTGGCCCACCTCCAGCTGGCCGTGGTGCAGGTTCTGATCACAGACGTGGCCCTGAGTCTGGAGAGGAAACATCTCAGTCCCAGGATGCTGTTCCCTGTGGCGCTCTTCCCTGCGCCTGTTTTCTCCACCAGGATGAGCCTCAGCCTGGGCTCCTGCAGGGACTAGGTGTCCTTTTCTGAACTTGAAAGAAGAACTTGTTTGTAAGCTCCAAATCTTAAACCTACCTATCCTGGGT
The DNA here is from genome assembly GCF_000696425.1 of Galeopterus variegatus. NCBI lineage: Eukaryota > Metazoa > Chordata > Mammalia > Dermoptera > Cynocephalidae > Galeopterus > Galeopterus variegatus. The sequence continues at coordinate 15,254 of NW_007741775.1, read as the reverse complement.
AACTGGATCTCCCGGGATGCCTTTTGAACAAAGGAGAATAGTGCCTTCAACTTTTGCTTTTTCAATCAAACCGTTTACTAAGGTGATCTACTTAGAGACTTTTTGAGCTCCTGAGCAATCCCTGCCCACCCGTTCCTTTCATCTTTGGCTTTCCTGCACACACCTGTAGATGCTCCAACACCTGGTGGACATTTCTCTAGAAGATAGCCCTTTATGATTTCAGGACATTTTCTCATCTGACATTAGCTCTCTCTGGTCATTTGCACACATGCAGACTGCAGAGGGCCTTCATTTCCACCTGCCTTCTCATTGTTCTTTCCATACATGACACTGTGGTGGAGGCTCTAACGCATCTTCAGAAACCACCCCCAGAAGGATGGGTGTTCCCTGAGTGGGATCTGGAGTCAGACACCTTAGGTTTGAACCACTGCCTCTGCACTGCCTAAGGGAGGAGCTGTGGGGAAGTTGCTTAATCTCCTTGAGACTTAATTTCCCTCTTCTGGAAAATGGGAATAATGATATAGGTTGCTCCTCAGAGGATTCCCAAGACAGTTAGATGAGCTAATCCACATAAGAGCTGAGCACAGGGCTGGCACCTAGCAAGTGTTCAATGACTTTGTGTTTTGAGCGGGCTGGGAGTAAGAGATCATCATGTCAGTGTGGGTGACAGGGAAACAGTATTATCTTGGGGCTCCTGACTCAAACTCAGATCTGGATGGCATTCCTAGGTCCCCTGTCCATGATTCTAAGCCAGCCTTTAGGGGGTTGAGCTCATACAAAGGGACTGCATTGACTGACTAGGTCAGCCTAGTACACGAGGATACTTCAAAACGTTAGTGGAAAAATAGGTATAAAAGATAACCAATTTTTTATGAACGTTAAGTACCTCATACAGAGCTGAGAAGATGAGGCCAAGTCTTGGTTTTCACTTCTCTGAGACCACCTCCTTGCTGAAATCTCTATCCCTGCCCATCTGGGGCTGGGCATTTGAGGACAGGCAGTGCTCTTTGCAGGGGCTCTCAGGACTGCATGGTTTGAAGTTACATAGTCCAGTGGCAGGCAGAATGGAATCTACCATCTCATCTCAGAGATCAAAGCCTAACACCTTATTCCTACCCAGTTGGGACATACCAGCCTCAGCTCTCAGCCTTTGCAGTTGTGTTAACAGGGGGAGGGGAGACTGCAGCTCAGTGCTTAGGAATTACCTTAGTCTCACTCAAACGTTATGAACTGACTTTAGATTCTGATGGGAGAGAGACATCTGCAGGGTCTTAGGAACTGACCACACCTGTGTTGTGGCATTTGCTCTGCTACTGTCTGACGTCCACATGCAAAACAATATCTGAATCTCAGTTTTGTCACCTTAAAAATGAAGGGGTGTGGATTTTGATGATACCAAAGTCATTCTTCAAATCTACGCTTCTATAACCTGGTTGTATCATTTCTTTTGGTAAATTTCATGATTAGTTCCTCTTTTTCTAGATGTGAATTTTAACCTTATGCTACAGTTGAGATGAGAACAAGTTTAGTGGGAAGCTAAATTCAGTTTCAAGCATTGAGAATGTCAAGAGTTGAAATGGAATGAGAGGTTTCAAGCTGCTCAGATGTTGGTGTCCTCCGATGTGGGGCATGGGAAAGGCAACTGAATTTTTCTCTTGGCTTCTGCATTCCCAATACAGACTCATTCGTCTAAGGCTGTGAATCCTGTAGTCCTCCTGGCTTTGTGTGAATCTGAGACAACAAGAAGGTTTGCAAGTCTCAGAATGAAAGTGATGGCCCACCCCAGCCAAGATAGCACGTTTCAGAAGATGGCAGCCAGAGACTGGGCAAATGGGTTCATTTCTGCCACAGAATCTAACCACCACCCCATTACCCATCCTGGCGGAACACAACATTTCCAAGTTCCCCACTTTGTAGGTTATGGTGAAAGCCACTCTTATCTGAGATCATTTGCAGCTCTTCTCGGGAATTGTTTCTGGCCTTATTTAACCTCTATGGTCCTCAGTTTCTTCATATTAAAATGGAGATAATAATGGTTGAACCTACCTTATACTTCACCGTCCATTTCAAGTTCGACCTCCTTCTGTCTCCACCCTGGTTACTCCAGGTAACTGCGTTCTCTCCATCAGCACCGCACAGGAAGGAGCAGCAAAGAGAGAGGTCGGCTGGATAACTCTGGCGAAGGACTTTGAGAACAGGTTCGCCTCGTATTCAACCCAAAGGTGTTTCTGTTTCTGCATTACCTCCCCTGCTGCCTCCCCAAAGCCTTCAATTAAGTTTACTCCACAGGCCTTATGTGATTGATTATTTTGTGTCTAGAAATCAACAAACTCCCAGAAATGAAGAAACAGTTTCAAGATTCAGAGCAAAGAACAAGAATTTAGCTGAAGCAAGAAGTCCTTGGGGCTGGCTGTGTAGCTCAGTTGATTAGAATGCTTTTTCTGTCCATCTGGAGTGTAATCTCTCTCATAACTAAACACCCTCACTCCTGTTATGGTTGTCACCACTGCTCTGACGTCACCCATGTAAGTCTATCACTGAAAGGAATTACCTATGGGAATCCCCCTTTCTCTTCCCTTCTGTGACTCAGATGTTTATATTTGTAAAATCCAACACCAGAGAGGTGGCCTCTTTGTCATTATCAGTCTATCTCCATTTCTCATCTTCTGTCTCTGAGTCTCTTAGATTCTGTCTCATTTTTCCTCTTGAAAACCCTGTGTAATGACAGTTTATCTCTCAGTTGTTGTTCTCCAACACATTCTTCAGTAAATCATGTTCTATCGACCTTTTGTACCCTTGACCGCCTCCCTGTAGAGAAGGTCAGGTCCTCCTCGTACAGAAGGTCGGTCCACTCACTTACTGAGGCCCTGAGCAGCCAAAGGTCTTTCCCGAAATCTCACTGGGGAGCAGGAGCTGAGGCTGTGCCAGGGCTTCTGCTGGGATATCCCGGTGGTCACAGCCCTCTGCCTTTTGAAGGCTGGCTAGATGAATTCTCTCCCAGAAGAAGCATCTCGGAGCTTTCGCTGTCGTCAGCCTTGAATCATTCCCCATCCCTGTGCCCAATCCAGGCTCAAACAGAGAGGGGCAGATGTGTCCTTCAGACACGTGCTCTTACCACAGACTTGCTCCTCATCGTCACCCATCATCCCTCGTTGTCTTGTGCTCACCAGGAACAGCCACAGACTTGGCTCGTTTGTCCATTCCTTTGTCACATAGGTGTATGCCACCTAAAATCAGGGGAAGAGCGTGGTGCTGGGGTCATCACAGTAAAAAGACACTGTCCCAGCCTTCCAGGGTCTTAACATCTGTTGTGTGTTATGTGTGTATGTTGGTGGGAGGAGGGATGGAGTGGGGTGGGGAAGAATGCAGGTGAAATTTGTGATGGTTCCTACTTCAGGAACAGTGGATATCGGGATATTACGGAAGGGCAGAGCAGCGCCCCTTTCCTGTTCTTGAGTTAGGAGAGCATTTGGAACCATTTGGTATTTTCAGTGTCTGACTTCAGAACCTCTAAATAGAAGAAGGGGAGGGTAGGTTATGAATGGG
>NW_007741775.1:8651-9766 GCF_000696425.1 Galeopterus variegatus | reverse complement strand
CAGCCTTAGACATGCACACAGTCACCCTGGGGTGACAGTGGTCTTAGCGGTGCCCTCTTGGAGTGTCCCTCCCTAATCTTTCTGTTCAGCTGTCTGCTTCTGTTGGTCTTCCATCCAGTTGTAGGCTCACTCATTGCCAGCTGATCACTCTCTCATGTTTGACGATGCCCTGGGGCATATATTGTTCCACAGTCTGATCTAATTAAACTTGGTTGCCTTTCAGCAGTAGTTTTAAGGTTAGTCTTTTAGGTTTTCTCTGACCCTAGGAGGACTCTCTTCTCTTCCCCTCGTTCCCTTGCTGGCCCATGGTTTCTCTTGTGGCACTCATAAGGTTATCAGTGTCCTCTACANACTTCACCGTCCATTTCAAGTTCGACCTCCTTCTGTCTCCACCCTGGTTACTCCAGGTAACTGCGTTCTCTCCATCAGCACCGCACAGGAAGGAGCAGCAAAGAGAGAGGTCGGCTGGATAACTCTGGCGAAGGACTTTGAGAACAGGTTCGCCTCGTATTCAACCCAAAGGTGTTTCTGTTTCTGCATTACCTCCCCTGCTGCCTCCCCAAAGCCTTCAATTAAGTTTACTCCACAGGCCTTATGTGATTGATTATTTTGTGTCTAGAAATCAACAAACTCCCAGAAATGAAGAAACAGTTTCAAGATTCAGAGCAAAGAACAAGAATTTAGCTGAAGCAAGAAGTCCTTGGGGCTGGCTGTGTAGCTCAGTTGATTAGAATGCAGCCCTGAGAACACCAAGGTCAAGGCTATGGACCAGCTGCCAAAAAAAAAAAAAAAAAAAGGAATTCCTTGTGAATGATGAAAATGAGAAAGTGTGCTGCAGGGAAGTCACAGAACTCCTCCGAAGGCCATTGGAATTTTCCACAGAGTTTGGAATGGGAAGTAGCTGCATCAGAGGACACTGATCCTCCTTCTGCATTTCTAGGGCTTCTTCGGTTGCTGTTTGTCTGTCTGTTTATTAATCGACTTGGCCAGACTCTTTCAGTGGAGCCTATTTTTCCCGTGGTGTGAAAACTCTGATGTTGCTCCTCAGATGGTACAGCCTTAGACATGCACACAGTCACCCTGGGGTGACAGTGGTCTTAGCGGTGCCCTCTTGG
>NW_007741775.1:6477-6954 GCF_000696425.1 Galeopterus variegatus | reverse complement strand
CACAGTCTCCTGCAATCTCTTGTACTAGACCAAACTGATAGTTCTTCTTGGCCCAGCCTTCCCCCTCCAGTTCCCTCTGAGCACTTTAGTGGGTACAAAGAAGGGGACATGGGCCCTGTAACCTAGCCTTTCTGGCCTGTCATATGGCCACAATGTTAAGTGACACCTAAGACAGAATGGGGAGGAGATGAGGCAGGAAATAGCTCTGGCTGAGGCAGGATGCATGTTTTTCCATACACAAGTGAATTTATGTACACAAGTGAAATCATCTTGTTTCTCATTTCTTGAACATGCAGCGGTTTATGGGAAACAAAAAATTTTATGCTGTGATGTGTTGAGATGTACATCATAATTGTTTATCCTTTGTTGGGGTTTGATTTGTAGCACTTATTTACAGTAAAGCCATTGAGAATACTTTATATATGGGAGGACTGGAGCGAAACAACAAAGGAAAGATGTCCAACTGAAACCACCTAT
>NW_007741775.1:4947-5277 GCF_000696425.1 Galeopterus variegatus | reverse complement strand
AGATTGTTAAAGAGGGTGGAACAGGGAGCAGACAAGAGAAAAGGTGGAGCTGAAAAAGAAAAGGTAGCATCTAAGATTCCTGGGGCTGCCACAAGACATTACCACAAACTGGGTAGCTTAAAACCACAGAAATTTATTGTCTCACAGTTCTAGAAGCCCCAAATCAAGGTGTCAGTCAGCAGGACATGCTCTCTCTGAAGGGTCTAGGGAAGGATTCTTTCTTACCTCTTCCTGGCTTCTAGTAGTTTCTAGTAATACTTGGCATTCCATGGCTTGTATATGCATCAACACAGTTTCTTTTCTCTCACATTTTACTATAAGCAGCAAGGA
>NW_007741775.1:2555-2865 GCF_000696425.1 Galeopterus variegatus | reverse complement strand
GCATGTCTATAACACAAAAATCTGCAAGTTACCTCTCTGCCCTTACAGAATTGTAAAATATCTCAGATGATAGCCAAGCTTAACCCCACACAGAAAGAATACCTAGTAATCTCTTCTGCCTAGTTCTAAATTTTAGATCATTTTAATAGCATTCGCCACCTTGTGATCATAAATAATCAGCAACAATTATTCTTGATCCCTAGAACACTGATTATTATGTATGGTCTGATTATTTACAAAGAGGCAGCAAGAGTTTTGATTAACTTGATAGGCCTCCCTGAGTGTGCTCAGTGATTCGAGAGCCTAACAG
>NW_007741775.1:0-518 GCF_000696425.1 Galeopterus variegatus | reverse complement strand
TTTTTTATCCTTTTGGTATGTCCCACTAGGCAGGGAAAGTGAAATCACTGCATTTTCAAGCCCGTGGACCAATTCTTTATGTGGTTCATCAACCACATAAAATACAGTTAGGTTCATTTGTTTCATTTGCTTTTGATTTTTGCAGTTGGTTTTAAATATAATTTTTGTTCTATAATTATGTAAACTATTTAAACAGTTTCAAGATTGAATCTACAAAAACAAAGTACATTCAGAGAAATTTAGTTTCCAGTTTCTACCTCTGTTCCCTTTACCCTGTTCCTCCCATCCCATTTAACTAACTTTTTTGTTTATTTAGTTTTCAGGTTATCCTGCCATTGCTTTTTCACATATACATGAAAAATTATTTATATATAACTCATATTCTTCTTTATTATATCATCGTAGTAAACGATACATTATATTCTCCACTCTGCTTTTTTCTCTTAATGTTATATCTCAGAGATCTCTCCATACTGGTAAACAGAGATATTTCTCATTCCTTTTTACAGTTGGATAAC
>NW_007741774.1:15815-23995 GCF_000696425.1 Galeopterus variegatus | reverse complement strand
AACTCAGTGAAGGGGGAGGTATATGTTGCTGTGGTAGAGCATGGAACTGGTATCTCAGATATTCTGCAGAGTGTCAAGGAAAGCTTTTTGGAAGTAGTGATATGTAAACGAAAATCTGAACAGTGATAGGAGTATCCCAGATGAAGAAATGTGTTGAAGAATATCCTGGGCAGAGAAAGGATACATATTTAAAGGCTTAACCTTGCTGGGGGTGATAAGGTGAGGCTATAGAGGTGTGGACTGAAACCAGTTCTGGAGGGTAACTATGACTTTAGCAGAAGACTGGTGTGATCAGAGCATTGTTTCAGGGGAGGAAGCCAGACCCAAATCTCGTTTTTGCCTAGGGACCAAAGAAATAATATATCCAAGGTTATTAAGAATCGAGAAATTCTTTTCCATCTGATTTTTCTGTTCCAGCTTTATTTTCTTTGCTGTGAAGTACCTTTTTTTCTGTCATTTTAAGTTTTTATTGTCCTTGAAGCTTTCCTTGGGGATTTTATTTCTGAGTTCATTATGGAAGGTATAAATAGAAATAACAGGTACTGGGAGTTCGTTGGTGTGTNGACTTGGTGTTGTCAGCACCACGCTTGCCCAGTGAGCGAACCGGCCATCCCTATGTGGGATCGGAACCCGTGGCCTTGGTTTTATCAGCACCGCACTCTCCCGAGTGAGCCACAGGGCCGGCCCCTCTGTTTCCTTATTCTTGCCTAAGGACAGTAAATATTCCTTTGTCAAGAGTAGTATCTGCAACAAATAATTTTCTTCCAGTCACACAGCTAACTGATTTGAACCAAGTAAGTCTGACTCTAGAGCCTGTGTTCCTTGCCACTACACCATGTGCAGAAAACCTCGGTTACAAAAGCTGTTAGTTCTTGAATTCATAAAATGAGAGACTCAATCTTTCTTAGCCTTGTTTCTTCAGCTATAGAAGTCAGATAACAAGATCTGCCTCAATGGGTGGTTATGGTGTTAAATGAGATAAACAAAAAAAAAAATTGAGAAATTGTAAAATACTGTCCGCTTGTAAGATGTTATATTATTCTAGTAGTTAAAATATTAACTAATACACAAAGCATTTGTCTGTGTTTTATAAATGGTGAAACTGAAGCTGGAGAGATTAAGTAATTGGCCTCCATCAATATAGATAAGTGGTAGAGAACTGTGCTTAGTTTTTTGATGAAGGTTCCATATGCTTGTGACCTCTGGTCATTACCCTATACATCATTGATTCTTCCTTTCTTCATTGTTAAACTCTTCCTCCTTCTCCCCCTCCAATGCATTTATTTCTCAGATATTACTGCGTACTCTGGGGTTTCTGGGAAAATTGATCTACTTTGGGAAATTTGATTTACTTTTGCAGTGTTAGCTATCATCTCTATGTTTATGGCTCCTAAATGTATTTCTTCAGCACTGACTTTCAGACGTTTTATCTCGTTGTCCTTCCAGCATCTTGAACTTTGTTCAAGATTGAATTATTCATATTTTCTCAAACTCACTCTGATTTCCTTCTTCTTGTTCTGTTCTTCCAGTCATTCAAGCTGGAAACCTCTTACACCTGTTAATTGTTATCTCCTGATGTCATTTATATCTGTCCACTACCTTTCTGTTCCTGTTATTACCATCCTAGTAGAGAAATATGGACATTTATTGTCATGCTTAGATTATTATAATTAGTAATTGAGCTCTCTGCTTTGAGTCTTATCTCCAGTCCATTTGTATTCTGTTGCCATGTTGTTTTCCTTTAATGTCATTTTCTCCTCCCCGGAAGCCTTGAGATGTATTGCCAGAAGGATAAAGTCCAAGAACATTAACCTTGTGTTGAGACCATCTGGATCTGCTTCTAACCTTCCTTTCTAGGGTTGTTTCTAGGTTCACTGTTCATTTGTTTGTTCATTCAGCAAATATGAATTGCTTGCCTTCTTTATGTCAAGCATTGCCTTCCCGAGGAGTTTACCTACTGGTTGATATATAGACCAAAAAAAGTGAATAGATGCATGTTAGATACCAATAAGTGCTGTGAAAAAAAATAAGACCGAATAAGGTTATAGAGTGGGGACTTTGAGGAGGGGGTGGGTAGATTAGTAGCTATTTTAGATAGGGTAGTCCAGAAAGGTCTCTCGGAGGATATGACATTTGAACAGAGATGTGAGTGAAATGTGGGAGTGAATGATGTGAATATGTGGAGGAAGAAAATACCAAGGAGAGGGATTAGATGGGGCAAAGACCCAGAGACAGGTATGCTTAATGTATGTTGAGAAATAGCAAGGAAGCCAGTGTAGCTAGAGCAAAGTGGATAGGAGATGAATTTGGAAAGTGAACTGTGTAGAAAGGCAGATGGGAGAGGAAGTGAGAAGACTAGTTAGGATGTGCTTTATAGTGAAAGATGAATGGTGGCTTGGACTAGAATGGTAACAGTAGAGGTGGTGAAAAATAGGGCAATTCTGGTTTGTGTGTGTGTGGTTTGGTTTTTTTTGGTGGCTGGGAGGCACGATGGAGATCTAAAACCTTGACCTTGGTGTTATGACACCACACTTTAACCAACCGAGGTAACTGGCCAGCCCTGGAATTCTGGATATGTTTTTAAGGTAGAGCCAACAGGATTTGCTTACAGATGGGATATGAGGAAAGTGATTCACAAGATCTGGATGAATGAATGGTTTTCCATTATTCTGAGTTAGAAAAAGCTTGAGGAGGAGTAAAAGTTTTGCTTTTGAACATATGAAGTTTGAGGTTTTTATTATACATCTAACTGGAGTTTTTGGCAGTTGGAAATAGGAATGTCGAGTTGGTGAAGGGGAGGTTAGAGATCAATATTATTAGCATGTAGATGGTATTTAAAACCGAGAACTACCAGCCAACTGCCAACAACAATAACAAAACCCAAGGGACTGGAGGAGATTACCTAGATTAGCTCCTCACAGATTTTAGCTGTGAACTCTGGGATCAGGAGGAGGAGGAGGATTCAGCAAAGGAGACCAAGTTCTTCTTGGTCACCAAGTTCTACTTGCCATAGTTGAGGCAAGTAGAAATCCAGTAAAGTGACTGTCACAGATGTCATGAGAAAAACATGTTTCAAAGAGGAGCTGGTTAGCTGTGTCCTATCATTCTGGTCTGGGAATTGGCCACTGGATTTGAGAATGTGTAGGTAGTTTAGTGACTAATTTCAGTGGAATAGTGGGGATGAAAACCTGATGGGACAGAGTGGGGGGAAAAAAAGATAGCAAGTATAAAAAACTCACAGAACTTTGTTTTAAAAGGGAGAAGTAAGGCAGTGGTTGAAGGGGTATATTGGAAGTCAACATTGTTGTGGGTTTTTTTGTTGTTGTTGTTGTTTTCCCTTTAAGAAGGATTGTATCTTGCTGGGACTGAACCTGTAGAGAGGGAATAATTAACGATGCTAGAGAGACCTGGGATAATTGCAGGAACAAATTCCTTAAGAAGCTGGAGACCCCACCAAATTGTATTGTTGATTTGAATGCCTTCCCTTCTCTCCTATCCCATCTCTGTTCATTTGACCATGGAAATTTGACTGTTAGTGATAGTCCAAATATTTGTGTCATTGAATAAAACAAACTAAGGTCCAGACTAGTCTAGTCCAAAGTCACCCAGCAATTGGTTACAGCCCAGGAATGGGTTTATCTCCAGGCCAGTGCTCTACCCATGGCTCTCTGGTGCCTCTACTCACACCAAGAGGTGGGAACATTTGCTGTGTTTTCAGACAAGGTCTCCCTCATTCATCCAGCTGCACTCAGTTGATCAGTTGATTCTCTTTCATTACCTGTTCCTATTTTTGTATTTCCTCCTTTTTTCTTGCCTCATCTTTCCAGTTTTTTTGACCCCCTTCTTGATTTTCAGCATTGGTAGCCTTCTATGTGCTTGTCTGTAATTATTGACTTCATTTTGTTTTTATTTTGCCAGCCATTTTTTATTAGGTGTAATTGAAATGTAGTAAACTATACATAAAGTGTACAGCTTGATAAGTTTTGATATTTGTGTACCCTTGTGAAACTCACTACAGTTAAGATAGTAAACATATCTGTCATCCCTGAGAGTTTCCTTGTGCCTCTTTGTAATCCTTCCTCCACTTACCTAGTCCCCAGGCAACCACTGATCTGCTTTCTGTCACTACAGGTGATAAGTTTGCATTTTCTGAAATTTTACAGAAATGAAATCATACCGTATGTACTCTTACGTGTCTGGCTTTTTTCACTCAGCAAGATTATTTTGATACTCATCCATGTTCTATGAATCAATAGTATTCCTTTTTATTGCTGAATAGGTTTCCACTGTGTGCACATGCCCCAATTTGTTTATTCATTCACCTATTGATGGACATGTGGGAAGTTGCCAGTTTTTTATTCTTACAGCAAAAACTGCCATGAACATTTGTACACAAATCTTTGAATGGACTTCTTTTCTCTTGGGTGAGTAGGAATGGAATGGCTAGATCGTATAGTAGATGTATGTTTAACTTTTTAACAAATTGCCAAACTGTTTTCTAAAATAAGGTGTTTCATTTTATGTTGTCACCAGCAGTGTCTGAGAGTTCCAATTTCTCTGCATTAATGCTAGCACTTGGTATGTTCAGTTTTTAAAATTTTATCCATTCTCATAGATAAGTTATCTCATTGTGGTTTTTAGGTAGCATTTCTCTGATGAGTAATGAAATTAGCATGTTTTCAAGGGCTTATTTGCTATCTATATATTGTCTTTGGTAAGTAGTCTGTTCAGATATTTTATGCCCCCTCCTCTTTTTGTGGTAAAATAAATATAATAAAACTATACACACCAGTGTCACTGATTACATTCACAATGTTGTACAACCATGTCACTATTTCCAAAACTTTTTCATCAGCCCAAACAGAAAGTCTGTACCCATTAAGAAATAACTCTCCATTTCTCCATCTCCCAGTTTCTGGTAACAGCTAATCTACTTTTTTTTTTTTTTTTTTTTTAAAGATGACTGGTTAGGGGATCTTAACCCTTGACTTGGTGTTGTCAGCGCCATGCTCTCCGAAGCGAGCTGACCAGCCATCCCTATATAGGGATTTGAACCCTTGGCCTTGGTGTTACCAGCACCACACTCTCCCAAGTGAGCCACGGGCCGGCCCCTAATCTACTTTTTGACTCTATGAATTTGCCTATTCTCGATATTTTATGTAAGTGGAATCATACAATATTTGTCTTTTGTGTCTGGTTTATTTGGCGAAATGTTTTCAAGGTTCATCCATGTAGCATGTGTCAAGATGTCATTTCTTTTTATGGCTAATTAATATTCCATTGTATGTATATATCACACTTTGTTTATCCATTTTTATCTGTTGGTAGACATTTGGGAGGTCTTCACCTTTTGGCTATTATGAATAGTTCTGCTGTTCACAAATGTACAGATATCTGAGTCCCTGCTTTTATTTCTTTTGAGAATATACCTAGGAGTAGAATCGCTGAGTCTTGTGGTAACTGTGTTTTTACCTTTTTAAAATCATGGCAAAATATGCATACAGATCAGTGGTATTAAGTACATTCACGTTGTTGTGCAGCAATCACAACTATCCATCTCCAGTACTTTTTTATCATCCCAAACTGAAACTCTGTACCCTTTATATGATACCTTCCCATTACTTCCCTCCTCCAGCCCCTGGTAACCACTATTCTGCTTTTTGTCTCTATGAATTTTACTTTTCTAAGTACCTCATATAAATTGAATCCTAAAATGTTTTTTCTTTTGTGTTTTATTTTTGGGCTCTGCATTCTATTCCATTGGTCTCTATGTCTGTCTTTATTCTAGTACCACACTTTTGATTACTGTAGCTTTGTAATAAGCTTTGAAATCAGTAAGTAAAAGTCTTCCAACTTTGCTCCTTTTTTCAAGATAGTTTTGGCTGTTTGGGGTTTCTTGAGATCTCATATAAATTTTATGCATTTTTCTACATCTGTGAAAAGTACCGTTGGGGTTTTGATAGGGATTTCATTGATTCTGCAGGCAGTTTTTTGGTAGTATTGTCATCTTACTAATATTAAATCTTCTATCCCATGAACATGGGATATCTTTCCATTTTTTCAGGACTCAAAATTTTTACAGCAACTTTTTGTAGTTCCATGTACAAGTCTTTCAATTCCTTGGTTCAAGTTATTCCTAAGTATTTTATTCTTTTTGATGCTATTGTAAATGTATTGTTTTCTTAATTTCTTTTGTGGATTGTTCATTGCTAGTGTATAGAAATGCAAGTGTATTTTGTGTGCTTATTTTGTATCCTGCAAACTGCTGAACTTACTAGCTTTAACAGTATTTTGTGGAATCTTTAGGGTTTCTACATATAAGATCATGTCATCTGCAAACAGATAATTTCACTTTTTCAGTTAGGATGCTTTTTATTTCTTTTTCTCGCCTAATTACTCTGCCTGAAATTTTCAGTGTTACGTTATTTGTATTTTTTTTTTGCATCTGGCTGATACGGGTATCTGAACCCTTAGCTTTGGTGTTACCAGCACCACACTCTACTGAAACTTTTCAGTATGTTGAACAGAGGTGGTGAAAGCTGGCATTCTTGTCTTTTTTCTGATCTTAAGGGGAAAGTTTTTAGTCTTTGACCATTGAGTATGATATTTGTTATGGGATTTTTATATATGAATTTTATCTAGTTGAGGTTCCCTTCTGTTCCTATTTATTGAGTGTTTTTTTAATCATGAAAGGATATTGGATTTTGTCAGATGCCTTTTCTGCATCAATTGAGATGATTTTTTTCTTCCGTTTATTCTATTAACATTTTTATATTACATCAAATGATTTTTGTATGTTGAAACATCCTTGCATTTTAGGTATAAATCCCACTTGGTAATGGTGCATATTTTTTTTAATAAGCAGTTGAATTTTTTTTAGTTGGATTTTTTGTTTTGCTTTTTGTTTGTTTTTTTGGCAGCTGTCTGGTACAGGGATTTGAGCCCTTGACCTTGGTGTCATAACACGTTTTGCTAAGATTTTGTTGAGGATTTCTCTGGCATAATTTCTCTAGTAAATATCTTAAAACAAACTCCCAGACCAATAAATCTGTGTTTAAATTTTTCATATAGCATTGTGAATGAGGATACACAATACATGTCTTATAATTGTGGTATCTCTTTGATTATGTTGCTGAAGAAGTAGAACGAATTTAATAAATACTTATATTTTTAACTAATTCCAAAAGCAGGGTTAGACCCTGAAAGTAGTATTTAATTAATATTGAATCTATGATGCCGTAAGACTTCTAATGATTGCTGTAGTTAATGTTTCTTAAAGAGATTATTTCCTGTTGCAAAGTTGGTATTTTTTTAAAAACCCTCTTTTCTTTGGTCTCCTGTTACATGAACTTAATATCTTTATTTGCCATCTGATTTATTTAGTTCTATATTCTAGAGAATTAATACACACAGTTCTTATGGTAATTACTCATTCTTTCAAGTTTTTGGAAGTGAGCAAAGGGACTGCTTTTCCTTCTCCCAGTTAGACACACCATGAGAAGTGGACTTTTGTTTTTGTTTAGTGGTAAAACAGTTGTTGGTAAGAATTTATTTAATGTGTTTTTATGGTGTATATATAGTGTTCCTCAAACTGTACTTATGTTAGGGGACATGAAACATTTTGTGTGCTTTAACAAGGCCTCTCTAAGGTCTTTTATGATCTGCCTCCTGATTTCCCTGCAGTTTTGAGCTATTAGAAAAACATTCCTTTGTTAATGAATCTCCTTCTAATGACTGTCTTTGTTTTGTTTGTTTTGTGTTCTGGCTAAAACTATTTAATGAGTTTTTTCCACTCCATTTCTTTGTAGCCTCACCTTCTGTTTACTTTTCAACCCATTATAACTTAGCTTTGGTTCCCTTTTCCCTATTTACGTAGCTCTTGCAAAGGCGGTAAACTCACTTTTGCTAAATCCAGTGAACACTTCTTTGGCCTTATCTTTCCTCTCAGAGCAGTCAGCACAAACCACTTTACCTGTCTTGAAACATTTTCTTCTTTGGCTTCTTTGACATAATAGTCTCTTTGATTTCCCTGCTATATCTTTTTCTGTTTACTCATTTCTAAATGTTGGAGTGTCCTGGGCACTCTTCTTTTTGTGATAGCTATACTTTTCTTCCTGTGGTCTTGTGTCTTTAAATACTACCTGTAGACTTATGACTCCCAAATTTACCTTTTCAGCCCT
>NW_007741774.1:13606-14303 GCF_000696425.1 Galeopterus variegatus | reverse complement strand
AAGACAAAAAAAAAAAAAAAAAGATGACCAGTAAGGGGATCTTAACCCTTGACTTGGTGTTATTAGCACCACACTCTCCCAAGTGAGCCCTAGATCTGAATACTTTCTAAAGCTTGTGATTCTTCCATTTTAATGAAGAAGAGAAGTTAATTCCTAAATTGAACATGGGGAATTTCTCAGAAGATGCTCCTTTAATATTATTTATGCATTAGCATTGTGTCACTGGTTCTTACATTTGTTAGTTTGGGAGAAACGTTTTTCTCTAAGTATTAAGATTGCCAGATTTATTTTGTGATTAAATTAGAATATGGAATACAAGGTGAAAATGCCAGAAATATTCAGAGAAGGAAAAGCTCACTGCAGCCTGGGAGAGGCAGGAAAGTTTTATGGACACAATCAAAGGGCATTCCCTTGGGACAAGACATGAAGGGTGGGACTTCGTATATAGAAGCAAATATACGAATATGTTGCCAGGACTGTTCCATATTTGTGCAGTAAGCCCATTTTGACTGGGAGATAGGGGTATATTTAAAAAAATGGTCTGGTCACTCTCTAGCATGGTCTCAAACTTTGTAGAGTTTATAATCTAGCAAGACAGGGGAGACCAACGAATAAGTCATAATAATAAGTGTAATAAACTCAGTGAAGGGGGAGGTATATGTTGCTGTGGTAGAGCATGGAACTGGTATCTCAGATA
>NW_007741774.1:10832-11815 GCF_000696425.1 Galeopterus variegatus | reverse complement strand
ACCAAGTCAAGGGTTAAGATCCCCTTACCGGTCATCTTTTTTTTAAAAAAAAAAAAAAAGGAGAGAGAACTGTGGTTACTAGAGTCGAGACAGGGGAGGGAGAGGGGAGAACGTGAGAGGCTGGTTAATGGATGCAGAATTACATCCAAAAATAAGTTCTATTTGGTGTACAGTTGACCCAGGAATCTGTAATTAACAATGATCTACTTCATATTGTCAAACAGCTGGAAGACAGGAGATAAATGTTCACATTACAAAGAAATGATTAACTTTTGCAATGATGAATATGCTAATTACCTTGATTAGATGATCATGCATTGTATACCTGTATTGAAATTTAACTCTGTACCCAATAAATATGCACAATCAATATCTTTCAACAAAAAATTAATGTAAAAGAATTATGTAAAATGCATTATATTGTTCGATATATTGTACCTCTGCCTCTCATTTAACTTCTTATCTTACCTTTTGTAATTACAAAAATGTTTTAAAATGTTTCTGGTTTAAAAGTCCTGTTAGTAGAGATAAATATAAAAGAAAAAGTTTTCTGATTCTGATGCTCCCTTCCCAATGTTTTTACAAAATAAAGCTTTTAGAAGAAATTGTTAGGTTTGGTATCTGTTTTTCTAGACATTTTTCTATGCATATACTGATATGCATATCTATATGCTTTTTCTTAAAACACACAAATGATATAATACTGTTTTGCAATTTAATTTTTTTGGAGGGGGAAAGTAGCTGACCAGTATGGGTATTTGAACCCTTGGCCTTGGTGTTATAACACCATGGTCTAACCAACTAAGTTAACTGGCCAGCCCTGTATTTTTTGTGTAAAATATGGTTGATATCTTTCCTTGACTGTATATAGACATACATCATTTTTTAAAAAAGTTTGAATAGTCCGCTGTATGACTATACATTGATTTATTTGTGCCCATATTGAGACATTTAGGTTGTGTCAGCTTTTGGTTGTTTAAATT
>NW_007741774.1:5500-9312 GCF_000696425.1 Galeopterus variegatus | reverse complement strand
GAAGTAACACAGCAGCTTGATACTCTTCAACTCTGCAGTCTCACCAAACAGGAAGAAAATGAAAAGGACAGGTATGTCCTTAATTTCTTTTTTCAGGTTTAATAGATTTTGCCGTGTGTTCTTTTAATGACACTATATTGGTAGTTCTGTTTTTGTTATTTATAAATGAATAATATCATATTCCTTAAGATTTGAATTCTTTCATTTGTCTGATGCTTTTGTTGAGTAATATTTAAAATGACTCATTTTATTATGTTATTTATTTAACAATATTTATTTCATGCCATGTATGTCCACACCCACATACCCACACACATACATATACACCAACTAAGTACTATGCTAGATTATGGGGATACAGAGGCACATGAGACACAATTTCTGCTTAACTGTTTAATGGGGACACAATGGTAATAATGCAGTTTTAAGTCATTGTTGGAGACTACCATGGGAATAGAATCTATGAGGGACAAGAATAAATGAATGGTCTTACGTTCCATGATTAAAGCATTTTGATCATATCCAGAGGATCGTTATTGGGAGCAGATAAAGAAAGGAAAAACTTAGTAATGTGACGGTAATTTGTTTTTTACAGGCAAAGAAACTGCAACATGATTAATTGTGAGATTTCATTGTTTAGCAATAATAAAATAACTTGAATTGGAAGAGATTCTACGACTATTGAATGTTTAGAAATAAAGCCATATTACTTTCTGTAGATTCACAACATGTTAAAGCAAGAGGTTGAAACTTTAAGAGTAATTAGAAAAGATCTATACCTGTTTCTTCTTTATATGGAGGAAATAGAACTGTAGAAGTTGGAAGAGGCTTAACTGTGGTATTGTAACATATGCATAATCAGAAATGAAATCCGGTGTTGTTTCCACTGTTATTCTAGTTAAACTGGACTCTTAAGGATCTGTTATATCTTGCATTATGGAGATCTCACCATTTCCACTGTTGTTCTAGTTAAACTGGACTCTTAAGGATCTGTTATATCTTGCATTAGGGAGGTCTCACCGAAATAATCTGTTTTTCTATATAAAAACACATTTCATAGGTGAACATGTAGGTATTTTTTTGGGGTGGTGAGTATCACGATTTGGAAAGACTAACTCTTGTTGGACTTCTTTTATTAGAGCCTCTCATAAAAGGAATGCAACTGCTGCAGTTTGCTAGTCTGCCAATCTCTGTCCTTGATGCCTACTGACCTCCCTTGGCTTGCCGAAGGTGCACGCACACAGGCCACTGGTTCAGAATTGTTGCCAGTGAATTTCCTACATTGTAATAGCTATATTATGAATTTGGTAGTTTGGAAATCTTGCTATGTGAGCTCCAGACAGTATCTAATATGCTGTTTCTTCTAACTTTATTAATTTCCTATTTGATATTCAGATTACTTATGAATGAGAAATATATAGACAATTTAAGGCATTTTCTCTAAGCTAAGCTCAGTCTCCATCGTCAGTGAAATGCTTTTTTAAGAATGTAAGTGTCCGCCTTATAGGCAAGAGAAAACGTAATTTTTATAAAAAATGTTTAATTCTAGTAAGATACAGATATTATGATATTTACCATATTAATCATTTTAAGTGTATAGTTCAGTAGTGTTAAGTATGCTTATATCGTTGTGCAACCAATTTCCAGGCAGAACTTTTTCATCTTGCAAATCTGAAACTATACCTATTGTACCCATTAAACAACTTCTCATTCCTTCTGCTCATAGCCCCTGGCAACCACCATTGCACTTTCTTTCTGTGTCTATGAGTTTGACTACTCTGGATATATAAGTAAAATCATACAGTATTCGTCGTTTTCTAACTGACTTATTTCACTTAGCATAATGTCCTCAAGGCATATCCATGTTGTAGTATGTGTCAATTTCCTTCCTTTTTGAAGCTGAATAATATTTCATTGTATGTATATACCACATGTTTTTGTTTCCTTTCACCTATCAATGGACATTTGGGTCACTTTCTCCTTTTGTTTATTGTGAATAATGCTGTTGTGAACATGGGTATTCATGTCCTTGAGACTCCGCTTTCAGTTCTTTTGAATATATACCCAGGAGTGAAATTGTTAGATCATATGGTGATTCTGTTTTCAATTTTTTGAGGAACCTCCATGCTGTTTTTCATAGTGGTTACACCATTTTACAGCCCCACCAACAGTGCACAAAGGGTTCCAGTTTCTCCATATCCCGGCCAACACTTGTTTTTTGTTTTTTTGATAGCCATCATCCTAATGGGTGTGAGGTTTTGATTTTCATTTTTCTAATGATTAGTGATGATGAGCATCTTTTCATGTGCTTATTGGCCATTTGTACGGGTATATCTTGTTTGGAGAAGTGTGTATTCAAGTCTTGCCCATTTTATAAATGAGGTTTTTTGTGTTTATTTGTTCAGTTATTGAAGTTCTTTATTTTTAATTTTGATGTAGTTAGATTTATTTAAGGAAGAGTGTGGAGCTTTATGGATTCCTAGGTTTTAAAATTATGGCTTACTGTTTAGAGTAAGTTATTAGACAGAAATTGAAAAAAAAATGTAGTTCATTTTATCTATTTTTACTTTTGTTGCCTGGTTTTTTGTTTGTTTGTTTGGGGTTTTTTGGCAGCTGGCTGGTATGGGAATCCAAATCCTCGACCTTGGTGTTGTCAGCACCACACTCTACCAGCTGAGCTAATCAGCCAGTCCTGTTGCCTGAGGTTTTGGTGTCATATTCAAGAAGTCATTGAATCCAGTATCATGAAGCTTTTCCCCTGTGTTTTTCTCTAAGACTTTTATAGCTTTTGGTCTTATGTTTATGTCTTTGGTCCATTTTGAGTTCATTTTTATATATGGTAAAAAGTATAGGTCTACATTAGTCTGCTAGGACTGCCATAACATATCACTGACTAGGTGGTTTCTCATAGTTCTGGAAGCTGAAAGTCCAAGATCAAGGTGCTGGCAGGATTAGTTTCTGGTTAGGTGTCTCTCCTTGACTTGTAGATGGCTACCTTCTAGCTCAGTCCTCATATGGCCTTTGCTAGGTGCACATGCATTCCTAGTGTCTCCCCTCCCCACCCTCCTTTTTTTGGGTGGCTGGCCAGTACAGGAAATCGAACCCTTGACCTTTATACCTTGATGGTACAAGGCTGCACTCTAACCAACTGAGCTAACTGACCAACCCCTCTTCCTCTTCTTATAAGGACACCAGTCCAGTTGAATTTGGGTCCCACCCTTATGACCTCATTTAGCTTTAATTACCTCGTAAAAGGCCTGAATGCAGTCACATTGGAGGTTAAGGTTTCAGCATATGAATTTGGGGGGATACAGAAGTCAGTCCATAACAGTGACTCTAACTTCATTGTTTTGCATGTGGATGTCCAGTCTAAGAGAAAGCTTAAAATTGAGTGTTCATTTCCCATGAGGATCTGGTATTACATTGTACAATTAATCATGTGTCTTGATTATTGTTATCATTGGTCACATGTAGGAAAAGTATTTGTGCATGCTGACATGCTTATGTAGGTATAGACATAGGTAGGTGTAAGGCACATAATCAATCTGATTATTAACCATTTGCCTAAAATGTAGTCATAGGATAGAATTTATCATCTGTATTGATGCTAGGAAATGATGCTATATTTATACTTTAGAAATGAGGGCCGAGCCCGTGGCACACCTGGGAGAGTGCAGTGCCGGGAGCGCGGGGGAACTCCCACCGCGGGTTCGGATCCTATATAGGGATGACCGGTGCGTTCACAGCACTCACTGGCTGACTGCGGTGCGGCCGGTCTCAAAAAGGACAAAAAAAAGAAAAGAAATGACTTA
>NW_007741774.1:2090-5226 GCF_000696425.1 Galeopterus variegatus | reverse complement strand
AACTTAGTGTATTTTGCTGGACTTGTAAGAAGTGTATCTGTCATCAGTGTGCACTTTGGGACGGAATGGTGAGCAGAACGAATTTAGTATATTCTTTTTAGTTTAGAGACTAAAAGTCACTGAAATACTTTTTTGATTTAGGTAGAAAATAGTATAATATTACTTTGTTGGTAGAATGGAAATTAAAATGCATATGGTGTATAAATGGTTTTTTAAAGGTGCTAAACCTTCTGTTGTTTCAGAAGAACCTCTTTTGTGGGAGTGTTTGATGTAGGATGTGCACCCCCAACCTAAATATTGTGTTTTAACCTAACACCTATAAAATGTATATTCATTTGCAGATCTTTTTTGTTGTAGGGTTAAGGTCTTTGATTAAAGGTCAGTTGATCTCATATACTGGCTCCAGTTTCCAATTTTGGTTTCTTTAAAATGGAGCAAGAAATTAGACACTTGTGAAACAATGAGTGCAAATATCTAGATCTTATAGGTTTTTTTTCACAGTTTTTTTTTTTTTTTTTCACTTTTTAGTTCTTTTTTCTTTTTTTTTTTTTCCTTTTTGTCTTTTTCCGTGTCCGGCAACGGATCGCAACCCTCAGTGTCGCCCCCGTACCGGACCAGGACCGGCAATGGGATCAACCCTCGGTGTTGCTCCCGCGCCTCACTCAGCCAGTGAGGGGGAACCGGTCTGTATGTGGGATCCGAACCCTCGGCGGGAGCGCCACCACACTCCTAAGCGGCGCACTATAGCAGTGCGCCACTGGGCCGGCCCTTAGTTTCTTTTTTCTAATCTAATTTAAAAACATTTTTCAAGGCAACCTATCTTTATCAAGTCTGCAGCATTCAAGTTAGTTTTCCTAGAAGCAGCTTCTTTACCTTATAGTCATATTCTATTGTTTAGGTAACACAGTAATGCCCCACATAACGACATTTCAGTCAACAAAGTTTTAGTCAGCTACAGTGGTCCCATAATATTATAATGGCTACGAGTAGTAGGCTGTATTCTCTAGGTCTGTGTACCTACATTCTATGATTTTGCACAACAACAAAATCGCCTAAGTGCATTTCTCAGAAGTATCCATGACATTAAGCTGTGCATGACTGTATTTAATTAAATGCTTACATTTAATTTGCTTACATTAATAAGTACAATTGGCGTTTAGTAGGTTGAAAATAAATACAATAGATTCTTAGTGGGGAAAATAAGTGATCGTGGGAGCAGAAGTGGGTAGGCATCTAGAGTAGCCCATTTGCCATGAGAATTGATCATTCTATGGTTATCAGTATGTTTTATGGAGAGAGTGACGGGCCAAGTTGATTGAGTAGAGCTCAATTTGGAGAACTTTCAGTTAGAATTTGAATACTAATGAGCTGACTAGGAAAAATTAAGTTCTCTCAATGTAGTGCTTCAATAAATGGGTTTTGTAAGAGGCAATGGAAACATTCTTTTCTGTCCATGTAAAAATCCATCTTTTTTTTTTTTTTTTTTGTAGACCGTAAGTGGGGTGCTTTGGCTAAATGAAATGATTCTAATAACAGCTTATCTGTTACAGGAAGTTTCTTATAATAAACATTTAATAGCTCTATTTACCAATCAAGAGTTATAAATTATAATACTAAAATTGTATCAAAAATTGTTTTTATGTTGTTAGCTGCAAAAAATTGTTTTTTGAGCTGAATGCACCTGGATTTGCAAGGCTAATNATTTATTTATTTATTTTTGTCTTTTTTGTGACCGGTAAGGGGATCGCAACCCTTGGTGTGGCATCACTCGCACCGCGCTCAGCCAGTGAGCGCACCAGCCATTCCTATATAGGATCCGAACCTGCGGCGGGAGCGTCGCTGCACTCCCAGCGTTGCACTCTCCCGAGTGTGCCATGTGGTCGGCCCATAAATGGTTTTTTAAAGGTTCTAAACCTTCTGTTGTTTCAGAAGAACGTCTTTTGCGGGGGTATTTGATGTAGGATGTGCACCCCCAACCTAAATATTGTGTTTTAACCTAACACCTATAAAATGTATATTCATTTGCAGATCTTTTTTGTTGTAGGGTTAAGGTGTTTGTNGGTCACATGTAGGAAAAGTATTTGTGCATGCTCACATGCTTATGTAGGTATATACATAGGTAGGTGTAGACACATAATCAATCTGATTATTAAGCATTTGCCTAAAATGTAGTCATAGGATAGAATTTATCATCTGTAGTGATGCTAGGAAATGATGCTATATTTATACATTAGAAATGAGGGCTGAGCCCGTGGTGCACTTGGGAGAGTGCAGCGCTGGGAGCGCAGCGGCGCTCCCACCGCGGGTTCGGATCCTATATAGGGATGACCGGTGCGTTCACAGCACTCACTGGCTGAGTGCGGTGCAGCCGGTCTCAAAAAGGACAAAAAAAAAAAAAGAAATGAATTACCATTTTGCATGTGATTGTAAAGTCCAGATTCATGAAAGTAGTACTTCGGAAATTTTTGTTTACATATAATTCTTTAGCTTAATTCATAGAAGCTGTGGAATACATTTTTATATTGTCTTTCCTGAGATGTAATTATTTAAAAATTGATTGACCTGTTTGCCCAAGCTTAGGAATTTATTGAGGTAATTACAGTTTAATTTTATTTTATTTATAACTTTATTTTCTTTTCATAATGTATAGATGTGAAAATCACCGTGAAAAACTTAGTGTATTTTGCTGGACTTGTAAGAAGTGTATCTGCCATCGGTGTGCACTTTGGGGAGGAATGGTGAGCAGAACAAATGTAGTATATTCTTTTTAGTTTAGAGACTAAAAGTCACTGAAAGACTTTTTTGATTTAGGTAGAAAATAGTATAATATTACTTTGTTGGTAGAATGGAAATTAAAATGCATATGGTGTATAAATGGTTATTTATTTATTTATTTATTTANAGATCTTTCTGTTTAACTGTTAAAATACCATATATTTCGCTATGCTTTAATTGTTTATTTTATTTTATTTTTTTTGTCTTTTGTCTTTTTTTTCCGTGTCCGGCAACGGATCGCAACCCTCAGTGTCGCCCCCGTACCGGACCGGGGACCGGCAACGGGATTGCAACCCTCGGTGTTGCTCCCGCGCCTCGCTCAGCCAGTGAGCGGTAACCCGTCTGTATGTGGGATCCGAAC
>NW_007741774.1:0-1196 GCF_000696425.1 Galeopterus variegatus | reverse complement strand
CGGAGCGCCGCTGCACTTCTCAAGCGGCGCACTATCCAGTGCGCCACCGGGCCGGCCCTTTAATTGTTTATTTTTAAGAATAACTGATTCAGTTCAGTGCGTGGAATTTTTTTTATTTTTTTTTAATATTTTATTTTATTTTATTTTAGTTATTTTTTTTTTTTTGTCTTTTTCCGTGTCCGGCAACGGATCGCAACCCTCAGTGTTGCCCCCGTACCGGACCGGGGACCGGCAACGGGATTGCAACCCTCGGTGTTGCTCCCGCGCCTCGCTCAGCCAGTGAGCGGTAACCGGTCTGTATGTGGGATCCGAACCCTCGGCAGGAGCGCTGCCGCGCTTCCCAAGCGGCGCACTAGCGCAGTGCGCCACCGGGCTGGCCCAAATTTTTTAAGGCCATTACTTACCTATGCTATATGAACAATTTAAAAATAATTTTAATTGGCTTTTGATTTTTAAAGTGGGAATCAAACAACTTTAAGAATAATTGCAGTGGCCGGCCCAGTGGCGCACTGCTACAGTGCGCCGCTTGAGAGCGCGGCCGCGCTCCCGCTGAGGGTTCGGATCCCACATACAGACCGGTTCCCACTCACTGGCTGAGCGAGGGGGGGCGCAGCACCGAGGGTTGCGATCCCGTTGCCGGTCCCGGTCCGGTACGGGCGCGACACTGAGGGTTGCGATCCGTTGCCGGACACGAAAAAAGACAAAAAGGAAAAAAAAAAAAGAATAATTGCAGTGATTGCATTAACGTATATTTGCTTCTGTTTTTAAAATACTCCAGCTAACATTGTATTTACCTGTTTATCTTCTAGGAAAGAAATGTAGAAGCTGTAAGAAATGCAAAAGATGAGCGTGTTCGGGAAATTAGGAATGCGGTGGAGATGATTGCACGGTTAGACATGCACCTGAAGAATAAGCTTATAAAATTGATGGGTGAGTGTTTTTGTATGCCTCCTTGAGATTCAATTTTTGATGAGTAAGGTTGGTGAGTTGGTATAAGGTTAGGAAGGAATCTTGAGATTTTAGGCAACTTCATGTTGTTAAAATCTCGACAGACATCTGACTTATACTTGGACATGATTGGAGAGAGAAGTGTTCATAGCCATTTGGGTGAGAATCCTAATGGCCAGTGGACCTCGTTGTTAGGTAGCCTTTTTCCCCCCAAATCTACTCAAAATTCCTAGTACTAATGTCCCATT
>NW_007741773.1:23744-24006 GCF_000696425.1 Galeopterus variegatus | reverse complement strand
TCTGAAGAGAAGGACCTTGCTGGTTTTCCCCACTCAGTCTATTAGCATTAGATCGTACTTTTCTTGTCCAATCACATTTCTACAGAGCTGTGCCTGCTTCACAGAACCGAAGCATAAATATGGACAATTTTCCATTTATCTTTGGGTCACCATTCTAAAGGTTCCAGTGTCACATAAAACTATGCTACAATAAAATTTAGCATGCCTTTTCTTCATATTAATCTGTGTTTATCAGATGACTTATCACATAACCCTCAGGAGG
>NW_007741773.1:17811-18019 GCF_000696425.1 Galeopterus variegatus | reverse complement strand
CAGAACCATTTACTGAGGAGGCTGTCCTTATCCCAATGTATGTCCTTGATGCCTTCATCAAAGATCAGTTGGCTGTAAGTATCTGGGTTGATTTCTGGGTTCTCTATTCTGGTCGATTGGCCCATTTGTTTCTATTCCAGTCCCATGCTGTTTTGGTTACTATAGCTTTGTAATATAGTTTGAAGTCAGGTAGTGTAATGCCTCCAGC
>NW_007741773.1:11846-12211 GCF_000696425.1 Galeopterus variegatus | reverse complement strand
TTTCTCCCATTCTGAAGGTTGTCTTTTCACTCTATTGATTGTTTCCTTTGCTGTGCAGAAGTTTTTTTAGTTTGACATAATCCATTTGTTTCTTTTTTCTTTTGTTGTTCATGCTTCTGGAGTATTTTTCATAAAGGTTTTGCGTAGACCTACATCCTGAAGTGTTTCCCCTATGTTTTCTTCTATGAGTTTTATATTTTCAGGTCTCATATTTAGGCCTTTAATCCATTTGAGTTGATTTTTGGTATATGGCAAGAGGTATGGGTCTACATTCATTCTCCTACATATGGATATCCAGTTTTCTCAGAACCATTTACTGAGGAGGCTGTCCTTATCCCAATGTATGTCCTTGATGCCTTCATCAA
>NW_007741773.1:0-10071 GCF_000696425.1 Galeopterus variegatus | reverse complement strand
AGTTTCTAATAATTCTTTTTATTACTATGGTATCAGTTGAAATGTCTCCTTTTTCATTTCTGATTTTTGTTATTTGAGTCTTTTCTCTTCTTTTTCTAGTTAGTGTGGCCAATGGCTCATCTGTTTTGTTTATCCTCTAAAAAAGGCAACTTTTTTGTTGCTGTTGCTGATTTTTTGTATCATTCATTACTTCTCTGTTTTATTTAGTTCTGCTCTAATCTTAATTATTTCTTTTTGTCTACTACTTTGGGGATTAGGTTGTTCTTGTTTTTCTAGTTTCTTGAGATTTAACATTAGTTTGTTTATTTGAAATCTTTCTATTCTTTTGGCGTAAGCGTTTATCACAATAAACTTCCCTCTTAGTACTGCTTTTGTAGTTATGCAATAGGTTTTGGTAATGTGTGCTTGTATTTTCACTTGTTTCAAGGAATTTTTTGATTTTGTGCTTTATTTCTTCGTTGACCCATTGGTCACTCAGGAGCATGTTGTTTCATTTCATTGAATTTGTATAGTTTCCAAAGTATTGTTTGTTGTTAATTTCTAGTCTTGTTCCATTGTGGTGGGAAAATATTCTTGATACGATTTCAAACTTTTAAGATTAGTTGAGACTTACTTTGTGGCCTAACATATGGTGTATCCTAGATGGTTAGCTCACTTGGGAGAACATAGTGCTGGTAACAACAAGGTCATGGGTTCGGCCCCCAGTACCGGACTCCTGAGACCACCAAAAAAAAAAAAAAAAAAAAAAAAGGAATGCTTTTGTTTATTTTTAGTTATTTGCTGCATATATTATTAGTTATTTGTTATATATATTTGGAGTAAATCTTAAATTACAGGTGCTTGTTATATTACTAATAATGCTAGCTGCTATAATAAACAAACCCCCAAAATGAACAGGATTCAAATATTATAGAGCTTATTTTTTATTCACATAAATTCTAAAATTTGTGTCTTCCAAGCAGTGATTAAAGAACCTGGATGTTTTCTTCTTGCAGCTTTCTTTTTTAACACCCAGGCAAGAGAAGGAAATATAATTGTACATAATTATGTGTGGAAAGATTTTATGCATCAAACCTTGCATAATAATGAAGGCTAACATTCTACCAGACATATTTCAGTCACATGAACACATGAAACGGAAAAAAAAAAAAAAGCCAGGAAATACAGTTGTGCTTCCAGAAAGAAGAAACAATTGGTTTTATGAAAAGCCTGCCAATATGCATCACATAATTATTCTACTACAATCAATTATTCACTCTACTGCCAGAATGAGAATATCAAAAATGCAAATCAATGCATGGAACTCTCTAAATATAAAATCTTTACTAGCATTTCTTTGCCTTCTATATAAAGTCTGAATTCAATAACATTATATAGAAAATCCATTAAGGTCAGTGTTCTTGCAATTTCTTTAACATCAGTTCCATGGATTTCATGCATACTAAGCTTCACCCATATAAAACTAATTAAAATTCCACTAATTTGCAATATATATACTTAAACTTTGCCTAATGCATTTATTACTATTTCTATCAGAAATGACTTGATGCTCCATCTCACCTAACTCCTATTTATTCTTCATATTTAATTCAGAATCACCTAATCTTACAAATTTGTATAGATTATATTCTTTTTCTATTTTCAGCATACAATTTATGTTTATATCATATCACACAACTTCCTGTATGATGAAACAAAAATGATTACCTTATGAATGACCGAAATATTCTCCTGTTGACCATTAAAGAAGAATGTCAGTTTATGTCTTCACTTACTTTCCCTTATTCTGCTCTGAGATAGAATTTCACCACCCAAGAATGAGTCTTCAGGTTTTTATGAATACAATTAGAAATATGTGGAAGAATTAGGCAGAAATAATGCCAATTAGACAGATGCTCCCAAGAATATCAGAGAGAAAGTAAGATAAGCCCATTGTTCAAATGTCAGTAGATGATAGGCTGATGATGTATTATGTAATGAAATCAGCAAATTTGGAAGGAT
Source organism: Galeopterus variegatus (assembly GCF_000696425.1). Taxonomy (NCBI): domain Eukaryota; kingdom Metazoa; phylum Chordata; class Mammalia; order Dermoptera; family Cynocephalidae; genus Galeopterus; species Galeopterus variegatus. Next base: position 8,070 of record NW_007741773.1, on the reverse strand, counting down.
AGGGAGGATATGGGGGAGATGGAAATAATGAACCTAATGAATGTGGAAAGAGAAACACTGAAGAAACTAAGACATTAGAAAAGAAGATATTGTTGTTCCCATGTTCTTGGAAGTTTCTTCAAGAATAGAAAGGGAGTGAGCCAAGCCCGTGGTACACTCGGGAGAGTGCAGCGCTCCCGCCAAGGGTTCGGATCCTATATAGGGATGACCAGTGCGCTCACAGCACTCACTGGCTGAGCACGGTGCAGCCGGTCTCAAAAAGGACAAAAAAAAAAAAAAAAAAAGAATAGAAAGGGAGTAAATATCAGAATTCATGATAGTATTATGCTCCTTTAATAGGGAATACACTCTGCATCTGGCCTACACATGGAATCCTGTTGGAAAAACAGAAGAGTATTGGGAGAGCACTTCTAGCCTTGCCTTCTCTGGTCATGATTTTATTTTCCCCACAGAAGAACTGATACATAATTGTTGAGATTAAGACCAAGCGCTCTGAAGGCAAACCTCAGGTGTTTTAATTCTCTGACTGGGAAAATCTGTTTGCAGATAATGTGGTTTCTTTCTGCCCTTGGTATCCATTCAGTCAATACAATGAAGACTCAGGAGGAAATTCTAAATTCCTTTTCCACTCTGCCTGGGAGCATTAAGGAGAGGTATTACAAAGCTTAATTTTCTTTGGATTCAAGCTAGATTCTCCAATCTAGCTTTAAATGTAATAAAATCGATCTTTGGCTAATTTCAATGTATATTTTTCATTTGGACTAGAAATGGTGGGGTACAATTTATGATGAATTATTTTCCTCAACAAATTATACCCCAGAGGTTTATATCATTAATTGTAACTGTGGAGGGACTTTCTACTTTTAATCTGATTGTAAAGCCTTCCTCTATTTCTGAATCATATGGAGCTAATTTTATAATACATCTCTAATAGCCTTACACCTTTAATCTAAGGAGTTCAAACTTTGTATGGATAAAAACTCCCTTTTTAATGCTAGGCTGAGAAAAATGGACATGGCCTGCTAGACTGAGAAAACCATTTGGCTGAATTATAATTTTTGTTCTTGCAGGCAAATTTCCTCTCTCTCATATTAATAGAATTTGATATAAGAACTATTACTTGCAATGTTTTCTGTAATATAGTACACAATGTTAATTTTAATTCCTAGGAACTATCTATTATCATAGCGTAAAGGTAAATTCATATGACAATGATGAATAAATATTTTTTTAAAAAGTATATAGTATGCTGTTAGATTCTGCTTATGAAAGAGGGTAGTTGTTTTCTTGTCTTAGACACTACCACACCCCTAAATTTCAAGAAGTTAAGGCATTAAGAACATGTCTTTCATCTCATGTTGGCTATTCCACACTCTTTCCAATCTACAGTGTGAATTAAAATCATACTGAAAAAGAAGCAAGTGTTTTCTCTTCCTATATAGAGGTTCTGACTTCTATATGTAATATAATCTTATGTTATTTACACTAAACTCAAAACCAATATTCAATATCCTATGTTTTATTGAGATAATTTCTTAAATAGTTGTGATAATTAGCTAACAAAAAATTAAAGATAAAATAAAATTACTTTATTAACTATTGACTTTTCTGTAAAACATTATGAGAAAATTATAGAAACTCCCTACCTTGGCATCAATCTTATTATCAGAGCTTGATCTGAGCATATGATAATGAAATGATTTGGTGATCTTATTATCAGAGCTTGATCTGAGCATATGATAATGAAATGATTTGGTGGTATTATATAATAAAAGAAGAATATCATTTATATGTAATATATATATATATATTTTTTTTTAAGAACCTCTTTGACATTAGATACTTACAGACATTCCGAAATTGCTTGCATTTTTGTACTGTCTAATATGTTTGATATGCATCATATAATTGCATAATATAAACTAACAAAATATTACTTTTTCTTTAAATATACCTCTGTTATAAGTTATATGGTGCCTCACTAAAGATGTTCCTACTTATTATAAAAATCATCAAAACATTGTTGGAATAACTAAAATTTCTGTTTACTGTAACTCCACTTGTTTTAATTTGTTTAATAATTTTTGTGTATACATTATTGTGGCATGCCACATCATCAAAAAAAATAACTAAAAGGATCATGATATATTAAATGGTATTTGAAATGTATTTTGAAGAGAATTTAATAGTATATATAATTCTACCTAAATGCAGTCCCATTTTTAAAAAAGAAGAGCTATAAAAGTCTTACGTCAACATCAAAGGGAAAACCGAGCACTGGTGGCAATTGAATAGTGCTATATTCAGTAAAAGCCAAAGGTTAATTTAAGAAGAAAGATAAAATGAAAGAACCCTATAATAGTAAACTGTGATAACACTGTTAATGTAGAATGAAGGTTCTAAATAGAGGGTTTAGCCACTGCTCGATTGACAATTGTTGGAAAATTAATACGTACAGAATAAGAAAGGTTAAAGCTGCTTAATATTTTTAATATGCTCTGCCATATATAAGTGCCACACCCATTATTATACTACAGAAAAGGTAAGATTTTGGATTATGCTCAGATGTTGGAATCAAACAAACCTGGAAATGAATGTTTTCTGTACCATCTCATTCAATTTTTATGAATTCAACAAATACTCCTTGAGCAGCTGCTATATACCATAACCTTAGAACAGAAGTCAGTGAGAAAACTGTGAACAGATCCAAGCAAAATTTTTGTTTTTTATGTTCTCTAAATGTCAGTTCTCATAAATATATTAATTACAATAATTAAAATGAAATACTGAAATACTTATACTATAAAATAAATAGTAAAAACAATCATACCTTTCTTGATTAACTACTCTTGATATATACAAAATTTTGCAAGTAGGAATAATGCTATATAAAAGATTTCATGCATCCTAGATGTCAAACACTTCCAGAGAGTCAAAGTTGATTTATAAGTAAAAAGTGACAGCCTCAGGTATCGCTCTGCTATAAATGAGCAATTATAAACAAATTACAGTAAAAAAATTAATTTACTCTTCATGTCTCACAGTGATTTGACAGATAGAAAAAAAATAATAACCTGATATATGTGTAAATGTATATGTACTAATACACATATGTGCATATGTATATATGTATATGGGTGTATATACAAACATTTATATACATGTGTATATAGCTAACAATTTCACTCCATTTTTATTCTTCTGCATGTACACACTTGTTAGGCAAGGAAAGTCAGTAGCTAATATCATCCTAAATCTCAAAGAAGTTAAAAAGTTTAACCAAGGATATGCAATACACACCTAGTGAGTTGCTTCAAATTTGTGTTAAACATTATGAACAGTACATTTAAAAAAAACTTTTATGAGGCATTTTAATTCATTCAGCAAATAAGAAAAGAATCTGCTATGTGCAAAGCACCGTGATATAGCAGAGAACCATAGTCCCTGTTCCCACATTTACAGTGGGGGGGATATTAAATACTAAACAAGTAACGTAAAATGTAGGGAAATACGAATAAAAGAGGAAGAAATACAATCAAATGAGAGGATAAACAGAAGGATTTAATCTAGACTAGGGAGAAAAGCTTCCCAGAATAAAAATAAAAGGTAACTAACAAGGGAAAGGAGCATGGTGGGGGCAAAGAAGTCTCCAACAAAAACTCATGTATGATCAAACGCCCATCATAATGAGGAAACATGACCCTATTCAGATTCTGACTCTCTGAGCCTGGAGCATTGAGAATGAGGACAGGTATGCATAATTGCAGAAAAAGAAGCTACAGTAGGCACAGCCTCGAAGGCATGCTAAAGATTTTGCTCTTAGAAGCAAAAAAAATTTCATTTAATAGTTCTAAATTTGTATTTTATGTGTGTGTGTTTTTTTGGAAACAGGTACTTTGGAGAAATTCATTGTGGATGTAATGGGATTAGCTCAAAGACTATTGATTCTTAAATTTTGGAGGAGAAATATATCTGTATAGTCTGGATTAAAGCAATGAGCATGGAGAAGATGACGTGTAATTGAAAAACACATAGAAGGTGAAGTCGATAGAACATGCTCATGGATTGCATGTAGAGCATGAACAAGACAACGATGTTGAGAGTGAGTCCTAGGCTCACTACCTAGGATAACAGAATGAGCAGTAAGACCATTGTCTGAGTTGGGGAGTATATATGAGGATTGTATTAGGTGAAAACATCATGAGCTTTTATTTAGAAAAAAATTGAAATCTCTGAAAGAGGAGTTCCACTTCAGTTCCAGGGATCAAAAAATGAGATGGAGATTAGTATGCAAGAGATTTATATTCAGAATGCTGGTGGAATTATAACCTTTGGAAAGGAAGGAGGCAGGGTTAGATAGAGGCAAGAAATTGGCCTGTGGCAGTGAAATATGAATGAAGGACTCAGCATATGTTATAAGAAGTTTAAAGTTAGGATAGATCTTCAGAGATTTCATATTTGGGGGAGTAGTGGGAGGGCTTTTATATCATTTCTAAAGTCTTCTGTGGCAATTCTATCATTTTCTCTCACCTAGAGTTGGCCATTTATATTTTCACTCTTCTATAGGCCATCCGGTGTAGCATGTTTGCACCACCTCCCCAAAGTCTTGCCTTTGTGGTAAATCTTGAATCCTGAGGGAGTACTACCCCACATTAATACATTTTTCCTCATTCACCCTGTATTATCCAACCTTCTGTCTCACCCTTGATCATGCACTTCAGAATATAGTCCTAGGATACTTCTGGGTCCCTGCGAGTACAAGGGGTCTTCAAAAAGTATGTAAAGATTTTTATTATCTCTTAATTCAATTTTTCTACAAACTTTTGAAGTTCCCTTCTAAATGTTATTTAGGTACTACAAACTACAACTCCTCTGTTACATAGTCCTCTTTCTTCTTTATTGGGCCTACATACCTGGTTGGGTTATGATGCAACACGACCTTAGTTATTGGTATTCAATGCATCATATTCAAGGAGGGTGGATGTAGTGCTGATCTCTAACAGGAGGAGTGTGCATCTTCCTCAGGGTCAGAGGTTTCACGGGAATGTGGAGATTCAAGATTTTCAGGTGCATCAATCTGAAAATCCCATATGTCAAGTCCATGGTGCATCAATCTGAAAATTCCATATGTCAAGTCCACATTTTTTTAATGTAAGAGCCCCAATTATTAAATAGCAGGCAAGCATTAGCTGGAAGTTTAACTTTCCTTGAATATCCAGCAGGAGCCCCAATTATTAAATAGCAGGCAAACATTAGCTGGAAGTTTTAACTTTCCTTGAATATCTCTGGATTTTATGTTATGATCAAGCTCCAAGCCTGTTTTTCATCATTCTTTGCCTTTGGGTTGCAAGAGATGATTGCTTCTTTACCTGCTGCCAAAGCAGCCCTCTGGCTTTCACACTTAGCTTTTAATTGCTGATTGAACACTCTCACTCTTTATCTTTTTCCAAACCCTCGCCTACGAATTTAGCGACAACCAGCAAATTCTTCTATCCCCTTAATTAGTATTTCTGTGATAATTTACAAATGCTTGACACATTACAGAAGCTAGTGCATTCTCCTCTGAAAGAATATCACCCCAGTTCAAAGCCCAGGAAAGTTTTAGCAAGTGCCCTGTCATTTTGTGTCAGAGACTATCTGAGTTTACCGCCTATCTGGAACTATCACCTATGCATATATCTTTATTGCCATCTGGGTGAGGTGGGATCCAGCTTCAGAACCTGCTCTTAGTATCTGATATTAATTGGCATGGATTGTGCTTCTTGAGAAATAAGCTCTGAGATGGAGATGAGTGTGCAGGAGAGTTATAAGGGAGTGCTTTTGGAATAACCACCTTAGGAAGAGAAGGAAGGAAGCAGGATTGGGCTGAGAGGGAAAGTTACAACAAACCTACGGTTACTAGAGGTGAGAAAAGGGGACAGGAAGGGAGAATAGGGAGAAATTGAGTAAGGGACACAAAGAATAATTACAAATTGTAATGATGCCCATGCTAATACTATTGGTTTGATCATCACATACTATACACAAATAATGACAGTCAACATTGTAGCCCCAAAATATGTACAATCAATTATGCTTCAATAGAAAAAAATATATATATATAGTCTCAGCAGAAGAGCCAAGCCAACCCTTCTGATACTGGGATAGACTTTCACAATTATTCCCATATGAGGTGAGAGTGCTGGGCCTTTATACCCACACACAAGAAGTGTTTATACATGACCAGCTCTGGATTGAGGAAATGGTCTTGTAGCGATGATTCTTCAGCTGAATCAATTCTTAAATCTCTGACAGCTGAGAATTTTGTTCCAGCAGGGGGTTCTGACAGCTGAGAGTTTTGTTCCAGCAGGGGGATCTGGCAGAAAACAGAGTGCCTACTGTAGCAACTAAACCAACTTGATTAAGACAGCTGGCTATATGGATTTGGATTATCAGGAGGGAGATCTATGCTGGAGATCAGTGTATGTGAATCCTCCATGCACATGTGATCAGCGAAGCTATGAGCCAAACTACCTAGGAAAACAGTACACATTGAGAAAGGAAGGGGATCAGACTAGGACTCAGGAAACCAACAGCTGGATGAGGGTGAATTTGCAAAGCAGAATGAGAAGAAAATTCCAAGAGAAAAGTTTAAAAATATTCTACCTGTTTGACATATTTGCTGGGCAGAAAAAAAAAAAAATAAAAATTACCTGAATTCAGAGATTTTTCTGTTTAATAATAAATCTCCATTTCCTTGGTAGTATTATTGTTCAACTTTTCGGATTTAACGTATGAGAACTTAATAATATGGGGACTCAAAGAATTTTAGGAATAGAAAAATGAAAGAAATGCTACATTAACCCTAGGAAAAAACAGATTTCATTTAAAGAAAATGAATATGTTTAAATGGTGGAATGATCATATAAACAGAGAGTTGGTATAGTACCTTTCAGTGACTTGGGACCAGAATTAGTCTCAATCTTCATCTGACTGGGTAAGAAAGATTTAAAAAAAACAAAAACAAAAAAAGGATTATTAGTAACATGAAGTGGACCTTATTTTGACTTGAAATAGTCATCCTTAAAATGATATGAGACTTCAAGCCTGACAAACCCATTTTGAGTCTCTTTCCCAGAACTACAGACCAAGTGGATTCAGGTCTTAGGGAGTTAAGAAGGAACTATACTCTGTTGGTGCTTCCTCAGATAAATTTCAATAAAAATACAAGGGAAGAATTCCAGTTTAAAGCATATGAATACACTCTTCTTTTACAACCTAAAGTAGCCAGATCATTTTAGAAAAAATGGGGAGAATGTTTACCAGATGGATGGGATAAAGTTTGGTGAACAGTGCAGAGGATTTTTTGTGATATCTGTTATCTATACGTAATATCAGATATATCTTATATGTAATATATTATATGTAGAATTTTATACTTTTCATTTTAAGATGCATATAGCATTTTATATATTTTTATAAAATTATATGTATATAGTATACTTTAAATATAAATAAGACTTCTTAATTTAATATTTTGAGATAATTGTACAATCACATGCAGTCGTATGAAACAGCACAGAGAGATATAACTATAATACAATATTATAACCAGGACAATTGACATTGATACAACCTACCCACCTTATTCAGATTTCACAGTTTCACATGAACTCATTGGTCTGTATGTATGCACACACTTAGTTCTAGGCAATTTCACAATTTGTGCATTCATGACACTATATATTTTTACAAGTATGTTGTATAAATAGGATTCTTATCTTGATCTTTTCTGAAGCTCAGTTTAAAGAATTCCTCTCTGAAGAAAAAACAAAGAAAAATAAACAAACATCGTGTTATTTTAATGTAGCTGTATGATAAAAAAAGGATAATTTATAGAGTACATATCGGGAAAAAAGAAAAATGCCAATTTATAATATGCAGAGATATGATTCCAAGATGAATCCTTTCAACTAATTATGAAACATATATGTAAAAATATTATTTTAAAAAGCAAGATATGTATAATGAACCCATATATTTTAGTATCATTATGCCTTTCATTATCATTTTAGAAAATGCTAGTAGGTA
>NW_007741772.1:22579-24013 GCF_000696425.1 Galeopterus variegatus | reverse complement strand
CCCCCCCGCCATAAGCCTCAGCTCTAATAAGCCTGCTTTATTTATCATCTTGTATTCCACATGATAGTTATTCCTACCATGTCTAACATCCTTAAGAAGACTGGCCATGCCCTGCTTTGTCAATTACTTGCTTTCTCCTTGGCACGTCCACATGCAGGCCCCCATATTTCCCTGCTCTTTCCACGTATAATGCTAAGCACAAAATAGACAAAAGGACAGGCAAAAACCTTGGATTATATTTTAACACTAAATAAACTTATAAAACCATAGAGAATGTATCAGGATTTTGAACACAATGGTATTTATATGTCCCATTAAGATAGAAAGTGAATGCTAAGCTTGACAATAATATCAAGCTTTTTAAAAGTTTTTTGAGTGAATGGACCAAATTTGTTTGAAGTTTATATGCCTAGAAACTAGAACATTGCACCTGGTATACAGTAATACTAGCTAACATTTACTGAGTGTTTACTCAGTATCAGATACATTCTACATTTGAATTTACAGAAATTATTTCATTTAATCTTTACAATCTCTATGAGGTAGATGCTATAATTAGTTAATTTTGTTGGTGAAGGAACAAAGACACTCAGAGGTTAAATTATTTGCCTGATATTACATGGCCACAAATGGCAGAGCTGGAATTTGAACCCAAGTAGTCTCACTCCAGTATTTGTGCTTTAAACCTCTATATTCTCTTTCCTCTCAAATGCAATAATGTATTGAACTGAATCTAAAAATGTTATCTGTGGAAATGTCTAACTCAGGTAAAAGAAGAAATCTTCCAGTAAATTATAAATAATGTCCTCATGAAAGTTTGAAACTACACTATATCTATGAAAAAGCAATTGAAAATTTAAAATGTGATTGCTAAAATTAAAATGCAAAGGAAGAGCTGTAAATATGTATATTTTTTTCTCATGGCATCCTTTTATTTTACCTGTATATTAAGGAATTTTAAAAAATTAAGAAATATAGAGGATGAAGTTAAAGCTTCTAAAATATGCCTAACAGGAGTAATGGAAGTAGAGAATGGAGGAAGCAGGTGGGAGAAAGTAAAAGAAATAATGAAAAATAAATTTAGTCTTCAGATGCAAAGAGTCCAATGAGTGTCTAGTAGGATAAATGAAAAACACCCATACCGATATTGTGCTGCAATTTCATTATACCAAAAATAAAAGATTCTAAAAACTGTTAGAGGAAAATAAAACCAAAAACAAAAATCAAAGAGAGCAGGTTTTCTACAAAGAAACAATAATCAGGTTAAAAAAAAAAGCTCAATGATGCTAGATGATAGAAAACCATGGAGAGCAATGTTTTCAGAGTTCTGAGGAAAAAAACTTAAAAAAAATTATTTTATTTTATATTTTAAAATAACATAGTAAAATTAACTTGATTTTTGGTTCTACAGTTCTATGAATTTTAGCACAGATA
>NW_007741772.1:8295-18628 GCF_000696425.1 Galeopterus variegatus | reverse complement strand
CAAAAAAAAAAAAAAAAAAAAAAAAAGGAAATGTGTGAAGCTGTCTTTGCAGTTATGCCAGCTGGCATGAAAACTTTACACTTTTTGTGAAATACCTTTATATCTCCTGTTGAAAATGCAACTTTTATGTGGGTGCAGAATTGCTATTAGAAAGGCATACTTATATACTCTAATATGATTGAGAAAAAGCAAAGTCGTTATATGACAACATAAAGGAAAGTGAAGGATCTAAAGCTAACAACTTACTGCCAGCAAAGGATGCTTTGGTGATTTTAGAAAGAGGTTTAGTTTAAAATATTGTCAAGATAACAGGAGAAGCAGGTTCTGCTGACCAAGGGGCAGCAGACGAGTTCCCAGATGCCATTAAGAAAATCAAAGAGAAGAAAGAATATCTGCCTGAACAGGTTTTTAATGCAAACAAAAGTGCCCTATTCTGCAACAAAAGGACACTTATTAGTAGGGAAGAGAAGTGAACACCAAGATTTAAGGCAGGAAGTGACAGGCTAACTCTACTGTTTTATGCAAATGTGGTTGGGTTTATGATCAGGACTGCCCTTAACTATAAAGCTGCTAAATGCCGAACCTTGATGGAGAAAGATGAACACTGGCTGCCAGTCTTTTGTTCATACAACAAGAAGGCCTGGACAATGAGAACCTTTTTCCGAATTGCTTCCATCAATGTTTTGTCCCTGAAGTCAGAAAGTACCTTGCCAGTAAGGGACTGCCTTTTGAAGTTCTTTTGACATTGGACAATGCCCCTGGCCACCCAGAACACCATGAGTTCAATACCAAAGGTGCTGAAGTGGTCTACTTGCCTCCAAACACAATGCCTCTAATTCAGCATCTAGATTGGGGGTCATGAAGACATTATGGCTAATTACACACAGTACTCTATGGAAAGGATTGTCAATGCTATGGAAGATAACCCTGACAGAAAGAACATCATGAAAGCCTGGAAGGATTACACCATTGAAGATGCCATTGTTGTTATAGAAAAAACCCTGAAAGCCATCAAGTCTGGAACAATAAATTCCTGTTGGACAAAACTGTGCTCAGATGTTCTGCATGACATCACAGGATTTATGACAGAGCCAATCAAGAAAACTATTAAAAAGATTGTGGATAAGGCAAAAAAGGTGGGGAGTGAAGGGCTTCAAGATATGGATCTTGGGGAAATTCAAGAGTACCACACCAGAGGAATTAAAAGAAGACAACTTGATGGAGATGTGCACTTCCGAACCAATGCAGATGCTGAGGAAGATCAGACACAGAAGCAGAGCCAGAAACAAACTGACATGACAATCTGGCAGAAGGGTTCCAATTATTCATGACTGCTTTTGACTACTTTTATGACCTGAACCCTTCCTTCTATGATATGGGCACTGAAACTAAAGCAGATCGTGAAAGAAGGATTGGTATCATATAGAAGCATTTTCAGAAAAATGAAAAAGCAAAATAGTCAGACAGAAATTACAATGTATTGGGCTGGCCCAGTGGCGCACTGCTACAGTGCGCCGCTTGGGAGCATGGTGGCGCTCCTGCCAAGGGTTCAGATCCCACATACAGACCGGTTCCCGCTCACTGGCTGAGCGAGGTGCGGGTGCAGCACCGAGGTTTGCGATCCCGTTGCCGGTCCCGGTCTGGTACGGGCGCGACACTGAGGGTTGCGATCCGTTGCCGGACACGAAAAAAGAGACAAAAAGGAAAAAAAAAAAAAAAAGAAATTACAATGTATTTCTGTAAAGTTATAACAACTGTGCCTGCCTCTCCTGCCTCCCCGACCTCTTCAACCTCTTCCACCTCTCATACCCCTGAGACAGCAAAACCAATCCCTTCTCTTCCTCCTTTTCAGCCTACCCAATGTAAGACAAGGAGGATGAAGACCTTTATGATGATCCACCTCTACTTAATGAGTTGTTAATAATAATCATGTTATACAGTTAATAAACATCTGTTGTGTATGTGTGTGAATGTCTTCATGTGAAAATCTAATACCTGTACAGTAAGAACTGGAGGAGACATTTTTGTGTCATCATCACATAAGCATTCACTGTGTAGAATATCACATGCAAGAACTGTATGGAAGTGGACAGCCTATCCTTACATAGTAATAAGATGAGTTATATTTAATATAAAATTAATAATGTTAGTTTTTTTAGTGTTTTATAACTTTGCTTTCAAAGAATTACATTACCATACAATATGCCTGTCTCTTCTAATTGGAGAAAGTGCATAACAGCCTGTTATCATAGGTAAGTAGTTTTTTTTGTTTTTGTTTTTTTTGATTGGTAAGGGGATCGCAACCCTCGGCACGGTGTGGTCTGCACCATGCTCAGCCAGTGAGCGTATGGGCCATCCGTATATATGATCCGAACCTGCGGCCTCAGTGCTACCAGCGCCACACTCTCCCGAGTGAGCCACGGAGCCCATAGGTAAGTAGTTTTTTAAAAAAATGTAATCAGTTTCCAATGCTGTATTATGAATATAACTATAACACTATATGCCATAAAATTTTTATAATGATTCATTCAGTAGTGTATAGGCTAGGCTGCAGTGAAGCGATCATATCATTTATGCTAGGCTACCACAAAGTAATCATATTGCTGCTGCTTCATTATCAATGCATGAATTGTTTTACCGGTAAATAAATATGGATTTCTTTTTCACATTATCTTTCCATTTTTGATATCCAGTGTTAGTAATATGTGTAACATTTACAATGTTTTGTATATGTAAGACAATATTGATGTAGGTACTGACAGATGATTCATCTTGTAAACAGATGATATAAACTTACGGTATTGATAAATATAGTACAGTACTGTAAATGTATTTTATCTTCCTTATGATTTTCTTAATAAGATTTTCTTTTCTCTAGCTTACTTTATTGTAAGAATACAGTATATAATACATTTAATATATAAAATATGTGTTAATCGACTGTTTATGTTATCAGTAAGGCTTCTGGTCAATGGTAGGCTATTAGTAGTTAAGTTTTTGGTGAGTCAAAAGTTACATACATGGATTTTCAAATGCACGGGGGGGTCAGCACCTCTAACCCCCATGTTGTTCAAGGGTCAACTGCACATTTGTAATACCATTTTGGAAAATAATTTGTCATAATCTAGTACAGCTGAAGTTGCATATACTCTTGACTTAGCAATTTCATTCCTATGTATTTATCCAAGAGAAATTCTTACACAAATGCATTGGGAGACTTATATTAAGAATGGTCCCTACAACACTGTTTTTTAGTTACAACACTGGGGCAATGAATTATCCTTTAATAGAGGAATGGACTTATACCTTAGTAAAAATATTCCCAGGGACTTCAATATTAATGTGCTATTTCTCAAAATGAGTGTTGAGTACACAGGTGTGTGTCATTATTTTTTTTTAAACAATACATATATCATAAGTACTATATATTTCAAAACCAGAATTTCATGAGTAACATAATGACTACTAGAAAACAAGACCAAACTGAGATGCAGAATGGGCAGTGATTAGCAAAGTTTACACACTAGCTAAGTCTTTCACTAGCTTATTCTATCTAGCATTACAGTACAACTCAAATTTCTGCTTAGGCAAAAATACAAATTACTATATATCATGGATTGTTTTTAAATAGTCACATAGAATCCCAAATCTGCAATTGCCAACAGTCTTAAATTTCCATTAACTATCTCTTATATATATAAATAATAAACACTCAATGAAATTTGATATAACTAGGTAAGATACTATTTTAAATTCCATTGCAAAAGCAGTTATTTCATTGCCTAGAATATTCTAGACAGATGTAACTGAGATAAACATAATATCAGAGACTTGAAGAAAATGAAGAGTGCTACTTAAGGATTTTCCTGACCTGTTCCACAAGTTGTTTCAGGACAAAAGTACCTTAAGGATGGGAATGTGGAATTAGTTCTTTGAACTGATTAGATTTAAAAGTATTAATAAGTCTTTTGCCAGGGGTTGCTGAGTAACTGGTAGTCCATGGCATACAATGGCAAAACAACTACTTAAATTATCACTTATAGACAACTACAATCAATTGCCTATAAATAACCAAATACTTGCTGCCATATAACGTTTTAGTTCAAATAAGAATAATCGGGCTAGTCCATTGTTTTACTTAAAGTATGCTAGGGAATTTGGAGAAAGATCTCAATGAGCTCCTACCACAGGTTCAGGTAAGGAAAAAGAACATTTCTATGACTGCTCTAAAATATAAATCAAGTAAGACCTAGCAGCTGCAGGGTTGAGATGTTTAAATACCATACACAAAGTCCAATGTTATAGGTGACGGAGTTATAAGACAAACTGAGTTCACAACCTCATAGGTCTTATATTAAATTAGGGTATTGACTGAGAAGAAGAGTGTGGTGACTTTGTATGGTGTCAATTTAGCTAAGCTGGAACTACGATATCCAGAATTCCCTTCTCTGTATGTTGCTGAGTTAGAGTTGCTTGAGATTGGAAAATGGAAGTAAAGCAGCACCCACGCTAATGCCCAGAGGTGGGGTCAGGTGCTGCTTTGCTGTAGCTTGCACTTAATGTCACTGATCAAAAAGATACTCAACACCACTACCATTAGGGAAACGCAAATCAAAATCACAATGAGACGCTACTTCACATACATTAGGATCAACAAAACAGAATATAAGAAGTGTTGCCAAGGATGTGAAGAAATTGGAATTCTTGTGCACTCCTGGTAGGAATGTGCAATGATGAAGCTACTATGGAAAACGGTACAACAATTCCTTGAAAAATTAAAAATAAAATTATCATATGATCCATCAATTCCACTTTTTGGGTATATATCCAGGAGAACTGAAAGAAGGTACTTAAAAAGATATTTGCACACTCACGCTCATAGTAGCATTATTTACAATGAGCAAAAGGTAGAGCAACCTAAAATGTCCACTGACAGATGAATGGACAAACAATACGTGGTATGTACATACAATGGAATATAATTCAGCCTTAAAAAGGAAGGAAATTCTGACACAACATGGATAAACCCTGAGGGCATTATGCTAAGTGGAATAAGCCAGTCCAGTTGCACAAGGGCAAATACTGCATGATTCCACTTATATTAGGTACCCAGAGTAGCCAAATTCATAGAGACACAAATAGAATAGTGGTTGCCTGGAGCTGGGAGAGGGGGGAAATGAAAGTTACTGCTTAATTGATATAGAGTTTCAGTTTGGGAAGATGAAAAAAGTTCTGGAGATGTATGGTGGTAATGGTTGCATGACAGTGTGAATGTACTGTTGGGGCTCAGAAAACAATACCCCAAAGTATGAAGCTTCGACATGTTGAACACTTTGAATTAAAGGAAATTGTAAGGCTTTAGAATTTGCCTCAGAATCAAGGGCTCTCTGACCTTCCCTTGTCCCCCCACCTTAGCATGGGGCTCTCTCTGAGGTTTCTTTATCTTGTTGAGGGAAATTCTTCCAAAAGAAATACAACTGTCTTCAGTCCCCAGACTGCAATCTCATTAACCAGGGAAAATCTGAATTACTGAAGAAGAAACTGGAGGTTCTCACCATGCCCACCCAGACAGACTTTTCATTTATTCTTCTGAGGGCTGCTACCTGAGAGACTTCATCTGCATAATAAGACAACCTTTGTTCACAGCATAGTTCCTCCCCTCCTCTTCCCATAACTTGTTTGCCACCTCTCCCAGAGCCCAGAGAAACTCTGTGCAAAGTGATTGCTTGTTCTTCAGGCCTATCCAACTCCCCTACAAATCATTAACTCTTCCTGTAAAATTGCCTACATCCCCCACTTCCTTTTCCTGTATGAAGAGAGTGTTTAAGCTGCAACCATCTGGCCTTCCTTTGAGTTTGATACTTTGTATGACTCTCAAGCCTTTGCAAGTTAATATATTTCTATGCCTTTTCTCCTGTTAATCTGTTTTTGCAAGCTTATTTCAGCAGACTCAATTACAGTACATTCAGAGGGAAAGTTTAAACAAACTTCCCTACAGTTCTTAATGCCACTTAATTGTATACTTAAAAATGCTTAAAATACTAAATTTAGGTTATATATATATTTAACTACAGTCTTAAAAAGTCCAACTAGAGTTTATTCATTCTTTTTGCACTTCTGTACTTTCCGGAATAAAAAGATGTTCTAAGCTCTTATATTTTCTTTGCCCTACTCCTGGTGCTAGTCATTTCATCAAGGAGCCCTATTACTTTTTAGTTGAGACTCGTATTTAGAAGCCAAGATTTGAACACTAGTTGTGCTTATTGCTATGAGGTGTCTCTGTTGCCAGACCCTCTCAGTAAACAGAGCCAGGAAATATGTATATGCATTCCCCCTCCCCCCTCATCTATATACACACAGACATACACATTCCCACCTATATGTATTTCAGTATCTATATATAAGTAACCATGAGTTGGTATCATTAGCTCTAATTTATTCAAAACCAAAGGATTCAGTCTCATGTTCTCCTTGTCCATATATGTGCCTCCTTCTCTATCAGTGAAAAACCTGGCTACTGTTATCCTCAATATATTTACTTATTTGCTCATTCTTCTAACTGTAAACAATATCCTGACTCCACTGGGCCACCAATACCACCTCATTTAAATTGCATGTTTACAATTATGAGGCTCAGTTTCTGTCTGGCTTCCATTACTGGCCTGCCTGAGCCTGCTTAATTATGCCTAGACACAGGGAGGGAGGAAAGAAGAGAAGGAAGGAAGGAAGAAAGGGAGGGAGAGAGGGATATTTGTACTTTAAATATATCACTGATAGTACTGTCCATTGGGACAGTATTGACCAACCCTATGTGAACTTTAAGTTTCACTTTCAAGCTAGGTCATGAATTATCAAAATATCCATCCACATTCTCTAACCTAGAGATTACTGTGCACAGAGACACAAAGGTGAACAAAAGCTGACTGGTTGGAGACTAGATTACTTATAGGTTTTGCATATAACCAGCGCCACTTTAGGTAAGGCCAAGCACAAAATGACCACCAGCCCCCGCCCCCTTTTCCTTACGAGAAGCCTCATGACTTCTGTGAAATAGAAACCCCTTTGGCTTCTGCACAGGCGCAATTTTCCACCCCAATTGCATCAGCCAGGTGGAGCTTCCACATTAGCATAATGCTCCTCTTAATTGCATCAGCCAGCCCTGGTGCCCTGCAGCTTATATAAGCTCTCCCACCGCGATGCCTGGTGCTGCCCTCCACTTTGAGGGCAGCCCCGGCTGCTGCCCTCCATTTTGAGTGCAGCCTGGCAGATTCTTTTCCTTTAATAAAGCTTGATCGGTGCCTGGCGTTTTGGCTCACTTTCTTTCATTTTGGTGCCGAAACCTGGGAAGGGTCCTGGACAGAACTCTCGGATGATCCCCTCTCTTAGGTTGATTGGCCCCCCCCGGCTGCTCTTCCTGGACCTGCCGAACTGGGTACCTCCAGGACTCTCTCCTTTTGCTGTTTCAGACCAATGCATCCACCATCGGCCTCAATTCAGGGTAAGTCAGTGGGTCTGTCCTACTTCTACGGGTTCCCCTGACTACTGTCTACTTCCTGAAGACCAGGTGCCTGGCTGAGGGAACCCCTCTCATGCCCCCCAGCTATTGGAGGACACTCCTCTAGCCAGTCAGTGGTTCCTCTTTCGAAAAGAAGGTGCATACCAACGAGGATGCTCCTTGTTGTCACCCTTCTTCTACTGGGACTGATCACCTCCTTTCTCACCCTCTAAATGGGATCCTTACAATCCAAACCTCCATGCTCTACGCCTCTGGGCTGTCTCCTGGCCCATTTACAATCTCTTGGCCTCCAGGGAGACATTAAACCTAAACATCTCGTTTTCTATTGTAATCAGGTTTGGCCTAAATACAAACTGGACAATGGATCCCAATGGCCAGAAAATGGCACTTTCGGTTTGTATACTCTCAGACACCTAGGGAACTTTTGTCACTGAAGTGGCAAAGCCAGAGAGATTCCTTTTGTTCAATGTCCTTCTCTCTGTCAAAACTGTCCTACATCTCAAATTCTCCTAGCTCATGCCCCACCTCCCCTTCCAGAATCAGATCAATCTTTTGATCCGTCAGACCACTCTGCTCCCTGACCACCTTCTTACACTTCAAATCCTTCACCAGCCCCTTCACCTTTTCCCTCTCTTCTCCATACCTGGTCTCGAGACGCTCGTCCTCAGCCACCCAACCCTTCTCCTTCTTCCCCTTCCTCAGGTGACAACCCTGTCTCAGCTCTGGCTTCTTTATACCCCCTCTGTGAAGTGGCAGGGACAAGGGAAATTGTCCAGGTCCACATCCCCTTTTCTCTTTCAAATCTCTCCGAAATTGAAAAATGACTGAGATCTTTCCAGTCCGACCAACACACATATCTTAAGGAATTCAGATCTCTCACCCAGTCTTATGATCTCACCTGGAATAATATTTTTATGATTCTCACTACTTCTTTGTCTCCTGAGGACAGAGAGCAGGTCTGGATAACAGCCCAACAAAAGGCAGATGAGGTACATGCTCAAAATAATAGGCGGCCCATGGGAGCCGTTGCTATCCCTTGCAAGGACCCAAATTGGGACTACCAGGCCGGCCATGGGGACTGGGATCTCTGGGATAATATGACCACATACCTACTTCATGGCCTCCAAAAGGCTACTCAGAAGTCAGTCAATTATGACAAAGTTAGAGAAATCACACAGACATGCACTTAAAATCCCAGCGAGTTCCTAACCCGCCTCTCTGAGGCTTTACATAAATACACACGTATAGACCCAAACTCCCCTACAGGAATGGCCCTTTTACACTCTCATTTTATCACCCAATCAACCAACCCCTAATATCCGAAAAAAACTACGAAAACTTGAGGATGGACCAAATACAATCCAGCAGGACCTCCTCAAAGCAGCCTTCAAGGTTTTTAACAACAGAGAGGAAAAAGAAAAGAAGGACCACTACAAAAGAGATCAGGCCAAATACCAGCTTTTGGCTAATCTGTGGCTCACACGATCCAAAACAGGCTGCCCCTAGGGGCAAGCGACCCAGGAACTGCTTCAAATGCAGTCAGCTGAGCCACTGGGTACTGTCCTGTACTAACCCCAGGCTTCCTCCCGGGCCCTGTCCTCACTGCAAACAGCCAGGTCACTGGGCGGGGTTGACTGTTCCACTCTCCAGAGAGGGAGTGGCCCAGTCCCTAACCCACAACCTTTAGCTCTACAGCCATCCCTACCGGAGCTTTGTGGCTTTGCCCAAGAGGCCCAGGCCCCCACGGAGATCACCACGCATGAGCCCAGGGTAACTCTCCTCGTAGCAGGTAAGCCGATCTCTTTTGTCATCGATATGGGGGCCACTTACTCTACCCTTCCTGAATATGCAGGACCAACAACCCCATCCTCTTTCACAATAGCAGGGGTCACAAGATCAGAATACCGCCCACGGATCACTCAACCCCTTTTGTGCACCCTACATCACACCCAATTCACACGCAAATTTTTAATAATGCCTCAATGCCCAGCCCCCTTACTGGTACGGGACATTGTTTCCAAATTCAAAGCTCCCCTTACCCTAAACACTTTAACTTGAGCTATAATACTCCTGTTACAGGCCACCCCAGACCTGGCGCCTAAGGCTTCCACCATCCCCTTCCCCTTGGACAAGGTTTATTCCGTAGTATGGGACACTTCTCCCTCCACTGATATGCACCATTCCCCTATCCTTGTTAAGTTGCGGAACCCCTCTTTGTTCTCTAATGTCCCACAATACCCCATGCCTAACAAACACCCAATAGGCTTAAAACCTGTCATACACACACTCCTTTCTTTTCATCTCCTATGGCCTACCCACTCGCCTTTTATTTTTTTTAATTTTTTTAAATTTTATTTTGTCGATATACATTGTGGTTGATTATTGTTGCCCCTTACCAAAACCTCCCTCCCTCCTCCCTTTCCTCCCTCCCACCCAACAATGTCCTTTCTGTTTGCTTGTCGTATCAACTTCAAGTAATTGTAGTTGTTATATCTTCTCCCCCACTGCCCGGTTTTGTGTGTGTGTGTGTGTGTGAATTTATTTATTATTTTTAGCTCCCACCAATAAGTGAGAACATGTGGTATTTCTCTTTCTGTGCCTGACTNGATCATATATCTGCAAACAGGGACAGTTTGGCTTCATCTTTTCCAGTCTGGATGTCCTTTAATTCCTTCTCTTCTCTGATTGCTCTGGCTAGCACTTTCAATACTATGTTGAATAGGAGTGGTGAGAGTGGGCATCTTTGTCTGCTTCCAGCTTTTAAGGGAACCATTCAAGATGATATTGGCAGTGGGTTTATCACATATGGCTTTAATT
>NW_007741772.1:0-6754 GCF_000696425.1 Galeopterus variegatus | reverse complement strand
ATTTTGGGATAGCCCCCACTTCATCAGCCAGGCCTTAGCTCAAGATTCATCTGAACTCCCTCCAACCTCTAGCACGTTAATACAATATGTGGATGACCTCCTCCTTTGTAGCCCCTCCTATGAGGATTCGCAGGCCCACACTGTTACTCTCCTTAATTTCCTGGCCTCCAGGGGATATCAAGTGTTCCCCAGCAAAGCCCAAATTTCTTCTCCTTCAGTCACCTATTTGGGAGTCCACCTTACCCCCAACACCAGAGAAAT
Source organism: Galeopterus variegatus (assembly GCF_000696425.1). NCBI lineage: Eukaryota > Metazoa > Chordata > Mammalia > Dermoptera > Cynocephalidae > Galeopterus > Galeopterus variegatus. The sequence goes on along the minus strand of NW_007741772.1, from coordinate 6,493 downwards.
AATGATGGATTGCAAGAGTTTAATTTCTGAACTCCCTACTCCTATCACAAATGGGAAAATCCTTTCTTTCTTGGGGCTTTCAGGGTATCTTCACCTATGGATTCCTAACTTTGGGGTGCTAGCAAAGCCACTTTATGAGGCAGCCAGAGGGAATCCTGCCATTCCCTTAGATCCCACAAAGCCCATTCATTCTCCCTTCTAGCAATTAAAAGCTGCTCTTCTTACAGCCCCAGCTCTTTCTCTCCTAAACTTATCCCAACTGTTTGTCCCATACATCAGTAAAACCCAGGGATTTTACTGGCAGAGGTGGGAGATATCTTCTCCCCTGTTGTGTACCTTTCCAGATGATTGTACACCACAGCTTGAAGATGGGCTCCCTGTTTAGGGGCCTTGGCCACACTTTTACCCTTTTAATACAAGAAAGCTCTAAACTAACTTTTGGACAACAGTCATTTGTTCCCCTCAGCATCTTCAAGACCTTCTCAGCCATAAGGCCATGTCAATTCTCTCTCCTTCCTGCCTACAACTTACCCACCTTACCTTCATTGAAAAGTGCTAATTCTCCTTTAAAACTTCCTCTCCCTTAAATCCAGCCACTCTCATCCCAAAACACTCACAACGCTTAGAACATAACTGCATGGAGGCTTTAGACATCTTTCTCAATCCCTTTCCACACATCTCCATGCAACCCATTATACAGCCCCAACATACATCATTCATCGATGGGAGCACCACATCCATGCCTGCCCCCAGGTGGGTTATACCATAGTAAATCTAACACAAAATATTGAGGCTACCCACTCCCCCCTAAAACCACTTCCCGACAGGCAGAACTTATTGTCCTCACCCACACACTCACTCTAGCAAGTAACAAATAAGTCAATATATACAATGACCCACACACACCCCTCCCCCCCTCTACTCCATTCCCCCAGGGGGAGACTCTGATACACCTTCCAGTGTCCATACCCCTCCTTTGCAGTTAGTGGAAATCTCTCCCCTGGAAACCCAAGCTCTCCTTCTCACTGGTGTTGAAGGCTTTAGCAGTTCCAGCCCCAGCAGCCCAGGTCCCACAGGCCCAGGGATGGGAGAGTTAGCAGGGGACAGGAGTGCTGGCCACCAACACCTGTCGTGGGCATGCTCAGTAGCTCCAGTCCACAACAATGACAGCAGCAGCCACAACACATTCACGCTACAAGAGGAAGGAATTAATACCTTCCCAACACATCCTGTAACAGAGGACCCTGAATAATACTAAAGAAGACACAGGCTAAACCCCTTCTGCGTGAGAAACCATGACCTTCTCTATACTGGCCCCCCATGTGAGAAACCACTGAAAACAGAAACTATTGCATAAAAACAGAAACCATACACAATGAAAATTTGTATGCCTAATTGCTCTAATGGCTCAATTTTTGGCTTCTGTAACCTAGCTATATTAAAACCCCAGGAGACCAAGGCTCAGGGCTGTCCTCCCAAAATACCTAGGGGAGGCAGTTGCCAGCTGGCTAATAAAGACTCTGTTAAAATTCTTAATTAAATGTTTTGTTCCTTTCTTGAGCGACAACCTCACAACAATCCTACCTGGCCACTCCCTACTCCTCCCCCTTCACTGTTGTCACCTCCTCCTCGTCCCCGCCAGCTGTACAGTAGGACTCAGTGCCAGGAGCATTTTTCACTGTGCTTGGTGCACCCAGGGACTTCCCTGAGATGGAAGTGAAGTGAAGTAGGGGGCCTTGGAGAGAGACCACAACCCTAGCCTGTGCCCAAGGGCTCATGGTCCTCCCGGCCATGACATGGGGTCTTAGCACACCACGGAAAGCCTCAGTTGCACTACATGGTGAATGTGCTGGCCCGCTCAGATGTGACAGAGGGCGCAATTTGACTGGCCTAGAAGGGGACAGTGATGGGATCCCTGGTTCTCCAGAGGTCCTCGGATGGGGTGAGGGCGGGTGCCTCACCCCCCGAGGGACACCTGCTAGGGAACTCAGCTGCGCTTATCATAATTACTTGAAAGGGGAGCCCCCACGCTGGAGTCTGCTTTCCTTTGTCCCGTGCTGTAGTCACTGCGTCTGGGGGCGGGGATGTATCCCACCGCCTTCTTGCTGGCCAGGGCCAAGAAATGGAGCTCCTGGGGCTGCGGCAGCCTTGGGTCAGATATTTGTAAAGGATGGGAATAGAACTCACCAGAGGAAAGGCCACTTCATGATCTGAGCCGGTGGCGAGTGGACTCTCTGAAGAAGGCTGCCAGGCACGTCAGGTGCAGCCAGTTTGCTCCTTGCACAGTCCCTCCGAGTGTACAGAAACAGAATATTTCACATGATTTTATTAATACAAGGGTATGCCAGGGGAGTCTTCTATTGGAACTTCCACTTTCCTCATGGTGGCCTCTCTTCTCCCTGTTGGCTCAGATATTCCACAGATATTTTGGGGGACCTACTATGTTCCAACATTGAGCTAGGTGATGCAGATACTGCAGGCGACACCACAGACAAAAAATTCATGGGGTTCACCTCCTTTGAAGTAGGAGTCAAGATTTCAAGGTTAATGACAGGCCAAACCCATATTTTAGGTCATTTTTTTTTTTTTTTTAGAGATAAGAAAGGCAAGAAGAGAGGAAAGAATGAATACTACTTCTGAAAATTCTGAAAGTCCTCCTCAGGATGGGGACAGGCAGCAGATTTAGCTTACTCCAGGGTTTGGACATTTATTTTTCCACTTGTCATTTTGAGGTGGGACATTGAACTTGTTCTGTTGTCTGCTAATTTGCTGAGTTTTCCTTGACATGATTTTTACTGTTGAGGTTGGACATTCTTGCTGCCAACTTTTAAAATTGGGGACAAGCACTCAAGAGGTTAACAAGAATCATGAATATTTATACTAAGACAAAGACAGTTATCTGTGCAGAATTCCTGTATTCTGAAATCCACTCCCCCTGTATTTGTGTGTGTGTGTGTGTTTTCTTTTTTCAAAAAAGCAGTTGAGGTTGACAAGTGTGAGGTTGACAGAGTCGTTTAGTCAGGCACCCTTGCCTCAGGTCCAGTTGGGGGTGGTACAGTACAATTCTTTGCAAACAGATTGTGTGGGGGTGGCATGCAAGCCCATGTATTTTTAGCTTGCTGCTATTCTTGTGTGCTCTTTAGAGTGTGTGAGGCAGCAGCTGTGAAATGCTGGTTGGCAGAGTTTGTGTCTAGAAACAAAGCCTGTTATTGCTTCAGCCATGGATCCCAGGACCTTTTCCTGTTAGTTAGCTCACAGACCTGCATGTGGAGGGTTTGTAACCCAGTCTGGACAACAGGCTTGAGAGTTCTGTGAACCTCAGACCCAGCTCTGGCTCTACAACAAGTGTGGTAGGCTCAGAGGTCCCTAGGCTGACCCATATAGTTTCTAGTGCCTCCTGACCAGTCCTGCATCAACTGTGGAGTCATCAGACAAGTTGGGCACCTCTTCTACCTCACTTTCCTCTGCTGAAAAACAAGGGCCTGAATTAGGAAATTGTTAATGTCCATTCCCAGGCTAATGTTCCAGGAACTTGTGACAGCTCTTTCTCTGGTTTTGCCATAGTTACTTGCCTTGAAATACCAAGTGGGACACTTGAAGTTACTAATGCATGTTGGTTCCTCTGGAAACGCTAGAAGCTCAGTGATTTACCCTTTAAAATGATATTGAGGGTGACCAGTTTTAGCAGAGGTTGCAGGGAAAGAGCTATAGTTCGTTGTAGAGCTAGGGCTTGGTCTCACAGACCCCTCAAGCACATTCACAAACCTTTCCCACACAGGTCTATGAGCTAGGTAACAAGAAAAAGGTTCTTGGGGCTGTGCTTGAGGAATAGTCTTTATTCAGCACACACATCTAAGAGCTAAGCAGTCCAAAGAGAAATTGAGCAGCTGCTGGCAAAGTCCAAAGAAAACCTGAGAAGCTGCCAGTAAAGTAAACATGTTCTATTTTTAGACACAAGTTCTGCCTAGCTGCTGCTTCACACACTGAAAAACAGACAAGAATAGCAAAAAGCTAAAAGTACCTGGGCCTCTTATGCACTAACTCCACCCCTACACAGCTGGTTTATGAAGAATGTGCTGCACCACCCCCAACTGGATCTGAGTCAACCGGGCCAGATAAAACTACACTATTTTCCTCACATCTGTATTCTCCATGCCCATTTGACATCTCCACCCCACCACGTTTTGCAGATTTTGAACTGTGTGCTGGTGCTCTTTACTTTCTGATCTGAGGTCTCTATGCCATTTAAAAGAGTGGGAGTGGAGGAGGAAAGGTGAGAACTGGCTCATTATTTTTTTAATCTATTTTTTCCATGAATGTTGCTTCAATTATGCAAATACATTCAGCACATCACAAACACATTTTAAAGAATTGTTATATTTAATTCAGCTGCCTCATTCTCCTAAAATCATAAACTTAGACTCAGTCTGATACTAACATTCCTCTTGGGCTCTAAAGATATGCTGATGAAATCACTGTTTTTTTTTGGGGGGGTTGTCTTTTTCGTGACTGGTAAGGGGATCACAACCCTTGGTGGTGTCGCCCACACTGTGCTCAGCCAGTGAGCGCATCAGCCAGTCCTATATAGGATCCAAACCTGCGGAAGGACCGTCGCTGCACTCCCAGCACCGCACTCTCCCGAGTGAGCCACAGGGTCAGCCGGATATCACTGTTTACTGTAGCACAGATCATCATGTACATATATTCTAATTTAAGCCTGGAAAAGGAAGATTCCAGAGAGAATTTATTGAAATTTCAGGGTTGGAGGAAGGCACCCCCTTCACACCCAGAAGTTTCCTGCACATACTTTAGAATGATAAAGCATCATCATTCAGTTGCTGTGACTTGGTTATGAATGAAAAGAATGTTCTTAACTAAATGTGACCCCTGTTTTTCATATTAGTATAACCCTGTTGGCTTGGTGTCTATTTTAATGCTATTTTGTCAGCTTTCCTCATTTGAGTTTCAGTAACTCCAGAGCTTCTTTTTCCCTTTAGCACAAATATTCCACTTACTTGCCAACATGTTTTTGCTCCACTGTGCATTATCCTGTGGCCCTGGGCTTTTCATAGTCTGTCTTCCTGGGGAAAAATTTACCCGCCAGGTGTCCTTAGTACCACTTGCCACCTCTGAAATATAAGCCACAGGGCAAGTGTAAGAAAAGTAGAAAAAAGTCTGGCCAGGATCTCTCACCTTACATCTGTTACAAATGGGCAAGATTCAGCACATTCACTAGAAACAAATTATAAAAGTAGTGTACTACATATGTGTGACCATTTACTGATTCAGCATGTATGTTTTAGTATGATGTCAATAAATGTGATATACCACATCAAGGAAATCAAGGACAAAAACCATATGGTTATCTCAATAGATGCATAAAAATCAGGACAAAACTCAATATCCCTTCATGAAAAAGATTCTCAGCAAATTAGGTATAGAAAGAAAGTATCTCAACATGATAAAAGCCATTCATGACAACCCCAAAACCAATATCACCCTGAATGAACAGGAACAAGAATGTCCATTGTCACCACTTCTATTTAAGATAGTCCTAGCCAGAGCAATCAGGCAAGAAAGAGAAATAAAGTGCATACAGATTGGGAGTTAAACTGCCTCTGTTCACAGATGACATGATCCTATATACAGAAAACCTAAAGACTCCCCAAAACTTTCTTAGAACTGATAAACAATTTCAGACTCTCTCAAAGGAGGGCTTTCCAAAAACCAAAACTCACCCCCCACATCCACCTAACTCCCCCTCCTCCCCCACTACACTTCATCTCCTGGGAGAAGGATCCGAATCTTCTTCAGTGTCCAGCCAACACCTCCTTCAAAGTTAGTGGAAGTCTCTCTCTTGGAAACCCAAGCTCTCCTTCTTCCTGGTATTGAAGGCTTTAGCAGTCCCAGCTCCAGCAGCAGTAAAATTGCAGAGTACAAAATCAACATGTAAAAACCAGTAATGTTTTTATACTCCAAATACAAACTAGCAGAAAAAGAAATCAAGGAAACAAGTCCATTTACAATAATCCGCAAAAAATAAAATACCTAGGAATAAATTTAAGCATGGAGATGAAAGATTTCTACAATAAGAACTGCATATCCCACACACTGGATTCACACAGTTGTTTAACACATTTATCAAGTACCTACAGAGCTTCCAGCCTTCTGTGAGGTACTGGGATGACAGCAGAGACAAGACACACAGTCAACTATGTTTCAATAAAAATTTTGGCCTGATGACTCATTGTAACCTTAAGAGGATCACTCTTCTTTCCTAGGACCTCAACTTGTCTTTGTCCTCAGGTGGCAGAGGGAAAGTTGGATCACGTTTCCACTACAGTCATCATCAGGAACTCCTGGACTGAGATCATTCACTTCTCTTTCTCTTGCAGATTGAAAACTCAGTGGGGGTAGCTCTGTGTGTCACTTCTGCCCAGAGCGTTCTTTGTATGGCAGGCTTTTTTTTTTTTTTTTTTTTTTTTTTTTTTTT
>NW_007741771.1:35828-36595 GCF_000696425.1 Galeopterus variegatus | reverse complement strand
ACACTACCGGGTTTCCCCATGCTTGTGAGATCATGGTTTTCTTTGATTCGGGTGAAGAGAGTTGGCCTTGTGTCCCTTGGGTGTCATTTTGTCCTGGGGCATCTGTTCTGCTTCTCTTGAATCAAGGTCACTGAAAGTGATTTGGGGTGTGGGGGTGGATTTGTAGCTGCTTGGACTCTGAGGTCCCTTCTTGCCTTGCTGGATCTCTAGCAGAGGTGTGTGTTTAATGGAAAAGCTCAACTTTTGCCTACCCTCGCTGACTAGGTGAAGGAGACCTCCTCTCCTCCAGTCATAAGGGCTGGACATCAGGCCCTCATGCTAAGTGTTTATTGGGCGAGTGGCACAGAGATGCTGTGCACAGCTTTCTCAGGTCTCTACGTCCATGTAAGCAACTGACAAGGAAAGAGTCGGACCTTAGGGGTGGGTTCATCATAGTCACGCTCAGGGACTCAGGGTCCCCATGCTCCTAATCAAAATTTAGAGTCTGGGGTCCCTAAGGGTTCTTGGGTGCCTGTGAGAGTGGATCCAATCCTGCCCAGCCTCTCAACAGGCTCACCCCAAGGCTCCACTCTTTGCTCAGACAACCTTTCCAGCACGTCCCTAGGATGAGTGGAGGCCTGGCTTGTTCTGGACCTCCATGTGGCTGGCCCAACTCTTAGGAAGGAAGAAGAGGAAGGCCACCTGCAGATTCAGGTCCAGAGGCAGAGTCAAGATGAAGTGATCCACTCACGCTCCTCCCCTTCTTCTGCATTGACCTCATCCCCTCT
>NW_007741771.1:29732-30094 GCF_000696425.1 Galeopterus variegatus | reverse complement strand
GAAGTCTCTAATCAATCGATTTTCAGGTGGGAGATTATCCTGGGTGGGCCTTTCCTAAACAAACCTCTTCTCTTCTGACCTCTCTCCTCCTCTCCACCACACCCTTCTCTGGCTTTGAAGAAACAATCGGCCATAAGTAGTATAGCAGCAAGAACTTGGATTCTGCCAGCAACATGGGGGAGCTTAGAAAAGAGATCCTCCCCACTACTCCACATAAGAAATAAGCCTGGGTGATACCTTGGTTGCAGCCTTATGACGCCCTGAGCTGAGGACCCAGCTAAACCCTCCCAACTCATGGCCCGCAGAAACTGTGAGATAATACTGTGTGTTGTGTTACAGCCACAACATTTGTGGTAATTTTT
>NW_007741771.1:26881-27663 GCF_000696425.1 Galeopterus variegatus | reverse complement strand
TTCCACAAGACAGGACGGGTCAGCCTCAGGATCCTTCCTCCTCTCTAGGCATGGAGGAGCAATAAATGACATGGGCTCCTGACAGCCGTCTACCCTGGAAGCTGCCTTCTGACTTTCGAGCTTTAAGTACCAGAATTATTCATTGATTAGGAAATTCTTCTATCATTGATCCTATTCTGGCCCTCATTTGGGACCATGACCTTACTTATCCTGTCCCAGTTTGGGAGGAGCGAGGTCCAACCTGCTGTAACTGGTGTTCCCTGTTCAGGATCCTTCTTCTTTTCTCAGATCCACTCACGACACCATCTGGGCCCTTTTTACTTCCTGCCTCAATTAAAACAGTGCACAGAGGAAAGTTGGGCAATGCCCACAGGGGTGCTGACATTTTCTAGGGCTGGGCAATTTTAGAGAGGGAAGGAAGCAATGGGNTTTGTCTTAAGATGTTTCATAGACACTCGAAGCGGATCCCACCAGTCCTGCCTTGCTCAAACCAGTGAAGCCACAGATGCCCCCACAGGGCCCACACGATTGCCTGAGGCGTGAACTAGTGATGTCAGAGGGCCTAGCCTTCCACCTCCTGATCATGCAAAGTTCACCACTGAAGAACCATGGTGAGACTACTGCGCGAGCCCAACGGACTTTCCAGATTCCTGTTTCTTTGTTGTCCACTCCCACCAATCACCTTTCCATTTCTTTGTCATCCATTTCTGCCAATTACCGCTCCCCACAATCTAACTCCCTCCCCACTCACTTTGCCTTAAATATACCTCACTCCCAGCCAT
>NW_007741771.1:24167-24718 GCF_000696425.1 Galeopterus variegatus | reverse complement strand
CCACCCTGACACCTGAACTACACACCTGTCTTTTATTTCCATCTTAAGAGAAAGAGCCAAATCTCGCCACATACCCCTCACTTCACATACTGGGGTGGGGAGGAATATAGAAGCTCTCAAGGAGCTTTACCTTTCTTCTTAAAACATTGCCCTCAGGAGACTGGTGGTGCCTGGTGACCTCCAGCCGAACAGATGTCTTTCATTCATAACCTACATCTATAGACACATTAACAATGTTAAGTCACCGTCATTCCCGAAGTGATAAGGAATGTCTAGCTGCCAGTCCTTTTGGGTGCTACCCTCACCTCACTCTCCATTTCCAGAAAAGGCTGGTTCCTTTCTCTTCAGTCCTGCTCGGACTCCAAGAAACCTCTGGCTACAACTTCCACTGCTGTGCCCCAACGTGCCCTGTGTGGGTCCGTCTCCACCAACGCCCGAGCTCCAAACCCTTTGCATGGGACGGGCCATGCACCGGTCCCTCGTGATGATTTGCCAGCCTCTGAGTGGCTCCTTTTTTCTGTTGTTTGTGATTCCTCGCTCTTATGTGGGTC
>NW_007741771.1:21757-22299 GCF_000696425.1 Galeopterus variegatus | reverse complement strand
CACAGTGCCGCGCTCTTCTTATGAAAGTGCAGTGTGTTGTTATGAATTTTCCTTCTTTCCTCCATCCTTCTTTCTTTCTTTCCATTAATTTATATTTTTAGCTCCTACTTAAGAGTGACAACATGCACTATTTCTCTGTCTCTGCCTGGCTTGTTTCATTGACCATAATTTTCTTGAAGCTCATGCATGCTTCCATGAAATTTTTGAAACACTCTTGTGTACGTTGCTCATTAGGCACAGATATTATTATCCTTGGATTACAGCCTCGAATAGTGCCTGGATCGTGGTAGGTGCCCATTATTTGTTGTCTGAGTTAATTCATTATGAATGAAATACTGTCAGATTTTGTACTGAATTCACTCTTTCTTCTCTTTGACTGACGTTAATCTGGCTAGGGATTATATCCAAGTTCTCAGTCTAGAGAAAATTCATGATTATCAATCACCTTATGAATCTGTCACCTTCTCTTACTACTCTCCCAAGAGGATCCCCAGTTCCATGTGTGCTTTTAATGTCTAAACTCATCCCCACTTCCCTTGCCC
>NW_007741771.1:19207-19768 GCF_000696425.1 Galeopterus variegatus | reverse complement strand
TGCTGCCCTATCCACCACAAGAAGCCCGAGGCCATGTCCTAAATAGCGATGCTGGGTGCCAGCCCCATGTCATGTTCAAGAGCATGAGCTCAGAATCCAGAGGTCTGTGAGGTCATCCTGATGATTCCTGGCTGTCATCATTAGTAGGGATTGCTGAAGGCACCGGTGACTGGCTGCGACCTGCATCTCTATATTGTTTTTCAAAACACTTGTCTCCCAACACCAAAGCTGTGATGCTGGTTATGAAGGCACATGTGCATAGAAGTGAGGTTTAAAGATCATCGCATCCCAAATGTCAACACGAGATGGTTGCGAGTGACTGGGGAAGTCTTACCGATCGTCACGTGGATGGAGGCAGGTCCGGTTCTGTGAGCTGAATCTCTTGTTTGTCACACTCCAACTGCTTGTCCGCACACCCTTTACCCCGCTGCGTGCTTCTGAAGGGCACTGTTCTTCAGGGATCAAATGGCACCTAGTGTAGATACCCAGGACCTATATACTATGTTCTCATGCTAATCTGGAAAATTCAAAAGAGGAAGCAACGTGAGCCATGTAAGTGGG